>NC_063199.1:25896402-26078902 GCF_017589495.1 Alosa alosa
GATGGAGTTCACCTCCTACACACACCCACACACACAAATAGTTAGACAATAGACTACATAACATGGCCATATGGCCCTCCGCCCTGTTGACTCGGTTTGAACATGTCCAGGTGTGTCACCACTGGCGTCTGACCCCCCGTGTCTCTCGAATTACCCCTTGGGGATCAATAAAGTATATATCTATCTATAACAAACACCTTCCCATTCAAAGCTAGCAGTGCTAAATTAGCCAACATGCCGTCCCAAACTCACCTCCATGAGGAGGGGTCTCTGGCCAATAGCAGCCATCCCCTGCAGGGCGTTCACCTCGGCAACCAGAACCCTGTGAAGCAGCTACAGAAGACCACAGAGGACAAACAGTTACAGACTACCAGAGCTCAATCGCATAACCACATCTTCACAAGAAGTACTGATCTCTACTGACAACGTTCAGTTTCAATTCAGTGTGAATGTTCATATATTGGCAGAAGTCAGCAACCCCTTGGGCACAAACATAAAATCTATAAAATGCTGAACACAGGCACAGTCATGGTTTACACGGAACGAGATAAAACATTATGTCATGTCCTGCACGTTTTCATGTACACACACACACACACCTTGACGTTGCAGACGGTGTGTCCCTGCTCGTTGACATGCTCACAGTTGGAGATGACTTGTTCGATCTGAGCACGCTCAAAGTAGTCCAGCTGCAGCAGCTCTGGCACCTCCTGGCTGAAGTTGATGGCGTCCAGCACACTTAGCAACTTACGGCGCACTGATGAGGTCATCAGAACGAGCCAGAGGGCGGTCATGATTACATACAACAAAAAGCACACAGGAGTCAAGATCACCATCGGCCAAAACAAGTCAGTGTATATTTAACTTCTGTCTATGTCTATGTCTTTGTATTGTATTGTATATAAGTTTATAGATCATATCTTTTTATATATACGTTTATAAATCATATCTTTTATACCTTAAGAAGAAAAAATCTTTCAGGCTAGCCAGGAGAAACTCTCTACTCACACAAAATTCCCACTCAAGACTCGGGAGTCCATTTACTCACCTTTCGAAACTGTATCGAAGTGCAGGAATCCACTGACTGACCTGCTGTCTTCCTCCATGCCAAACTCACTGTCAGCTATGGAGGAAAATTTGGATTAAAGCATTTGCTAAATGCTTAGCTATGGAAAGACATTTTAGAAGTTTGTTGTATTCATTTGTCTATGTATGTGTGTAGCTACGCAGGAGCAAATTAATGATATCTTCAGTAGCCGGTGGGTATAGATGTCTGTTACCTGTGTGCGGCTGATCGTTGAGCAGCAGGTTGAGCGGACTGTGTGTGTGTGTGTGTGTGTGTGTGTGTGTGTTACCTGTGTGCTGTGTGTGGGGCTGATCGTTGAGCAGCAGGTTGAGTAGTCTCTGAGTGTGTGAGCGCTGGCGGTTCAGTGATGTCAGCCTGAGCTCGATAGCAGCCGTCTTCATCAGCCATGACATCTGAGAGAGGCTGGCGATTTCATTACCTACATACGTACACAAACAAACACAAACACACACACACACAGACATACACACACACTAAGATGAGAACAAATTCCATGTATGCTTCATTCACTCAGGACTGACTGAAGACTGCATGCATGCTGAGAGTTGTCGAGGCACCAACACACTGGTGCATGATGGGAAGACTCACCTGATACAACGAAGGGCAGGTGCTGCAGGTGTGAGAACAGGAAGTCCTGGCTGGTCCTCAGGTAGCGCATGGTGGGGCCGGACGTCTCTGAGCATGCGCACAGCTGGTAGATCACCTGACACACACACACACACACACACACACACAGCTAAGCACCTGTACTGCGATTGGACTGCACTCGATTCAATCGTACAGACACTGGCGTAATGGAAAGTGAATTTTATATTAGGAACTATGCAATTATTCATAAACCTCTTGCTTGAGATATAGTGAGTGTGTGTGTGTGTGTGTGTGTGTGTATACCTGGTAGCAGAGCTCAGCAAGGTGTGGAGCCTGTTGTGTTATTTCGGGTCCAGATCGTCTTTCACTGCCTCTTTGCAAGAGGCTCAGGATAGCATGCAGACAGCTGCGTGGACACCCTAACACTCCTAAACACACACACACACACACACACACACACACACACACACACACACTAGATTACATGAAATTTCTAAACACTAGGAGACATTTTATCTTCAATTCAGTTAAGAGTGATGGTGATCTGCCGGTTTAAGTTTAGTGTGTGTGTGTGTGTGTGTGTGTGTGTGTGTGTGTGTGTGTCTGTCTGTGTGTGTGTGTGTATACCTGGGTCCTGAAGGTTGGTGGAGGCCACGGGCTTCTTGACCTCGTAGCCCAGCAGGTAGAGGGCCAGGTTGGGGCTGGGCAGCTCCAGGGAGGTGATGAGCAGGTTGAGGATGTGCACCTGGGTCTCGTGACGCACGCGCGCCACACTCTTCTCCGGGTCAACTTCTGTAGCGGGAACCATCAACGTCAACAACGTCAACAACAACAACCACAGCTATCTAACAGTCACAGGAACACCAGCACTCTCTTCCGGATCAACATCTGTGGCAGGAACACCAGCACCAACGTCAGCAATATCATTGACGTCAAACAACAACCACAACAAGTTCAGTTATCAATAGTCACAGAAACACTAGCACCGCCACAACCACAACGTCAACAATATCATTATCAATAACTAGACTAAATGTCAAAAGTCTGTGTAGTTCTGTACATTTTGTACACAGATCCAACTTTAGTTTAAAGCACTACATATATTAGAGTAACTAAAATGTGGCTATTGATTGCCAGAAATGGTTGACAACTTAAAAGCCGTTTGCGTGGACACACACAAACACACACACGCACAGCCTTACCTCCGATGTTCTCGACCCCTTCTTCGGCCTCCTCGTTGTCCAGACACTCCACAAAGCCCGCCATCAGCTTCTCACTCACACCCTGGTCAAAACAGAGCAGACACATTTCCACCAACCGTGTGACTGAGTGACAGAAATAGTTGTGGCCGCAACACGTCAGAAATGGGACTATGTGAATATCAACAGCTAGTTGGTGTATAGCCTATAATCTTTCTACAATTGTTTTATATTTCTGTGTAGTCTTCCTATATATTTTTGGTTGATGTAACTTCACAAAAAGCACTTGATAGCTGTGAGATGAAGGTTTCGATACATTCTCACAAGTGTGTGTGTGTGTGTGTACCTGCCAATGTTCTCACCTGATCGTGTGTGAAGTCTCCCACCATTCTGATCTGGATGTTCGGGTATCGGGCGATGCGCCTCAAGATCTTAGCACTCTGGAACGCTGCCTCAGGGTTGGTGCTGCTATGGTACAGGTACCTGAAAGGGACAAACAGTGTCGGAAGTCAGAACAGAGTCAAGTGGTTCTATATCTGATCATATTAGTGAAGTCTTCAGTCTTGTGTATGTGTGTATACCTGGCGATGCAGTCAACCTTAGGCTTCAGAGTGTATGTGTGTGTAACTGACAACGCCTTGTGTGTGTGTGTGTGTGTGTCTCAGGGTTGTGCAAAATTCGGATTGCAATGCTGCTTTCTGTTTTCTACCTCAATTGAAATGCAAGTGAAATTCAAGAGCAATTTTGGACCATTTTTAAGAGGAATTTTGCACAACCCTGGTGTGTGTGTGTGTGTGTGTGTGTGTGTGTGTGTGTACACCTGGCAATGTTGGTGATGTGGTCAGCCTTGCGTGTGTGTGTGTGTGTGTGTGTGTACCTGGCGATGTTGGTGATGTGGTCAGCCTTGCGTGTGTGTGCGCTGACTCCCTGCAGCAGCTGCTCCAGTGGAGACACCAGCAGAGAGGCCTGGCTCTCCCTCAGCAGGTCCATGAACAAGGCCTGCTTCTGCAGTGCCAGGTCCAGCAGACACAGACAGTGCAGCACCGCCGACTCCAGATGCTTCTTACCTGCACACCCACACACACACACACACACACACACACACACACACATTGAGGATATCAAATGGTGGAAATTTGATGACAAGAGGTTATTAGATGAGAAGGTGTTTCCAATTTCTCATGTGGTCTTGCTATATTCAAAAGCATGTGCGTGTACAAACGCACAAACACTATGGAAATCAAGAGTGGTCACTTGTGAGAACTACACCCACTGACAAGACAAAGGGAGATTCACAGCTATCTGACAAGAATCAATTTATACAGAAAGTGGTACTGCCTTTAAAACACACACACACACACACACACACACACCAGGGAAGGGAGCGTATGTGTCCAGCTGTCGGACTCCCTCCTGCAGCAGGCTGAGGCAGAGGGCGAGGGTGGGCGAGTCGTTGAGCAGGTGGAACATCAGGCTGTGCCCCGGGGGCTTGTGGGACGCCACAGTCTCCCCGCCCACCTCCACAGACTCGGGCAGGAAGTCGGACGGCTGGGGCTCGTAGTCCTGCAGGAGCTTAAGGAAGACCTCCAACACGGCATCAGCTACCTCCCACTGCAGGGAGACAGAGAGAGAGAGAGAGAGAGATGTGAGAGAGAGAGAGAGTGAGAGAGTGAGAGAGAGAGAGAGAGAGAGATGGAGAAAGTGTTTGGTGAAAAGGCTCTTTAAAGTGTTTGGCGTATGGGCGTACCTTCTCGGCGGGCCGTCGGTAGGCTCTGGTGGGGAAGCGCAGGAAAACGGCGTCGCGGAGGAAGCTGAGGTACGGCTGGAAGCCCGGCGCCCGCACGCCTGCGCCCAGGTTCACCGGCAGAGCGCACTCCACCAGGGAGCTGATCAGCTGGCAGAAGGCCCGCGTCATTGGGTACTCCTCACAGCCTGACTCGATCTCATTCAGCTCCACCTGCGCGCACACACACACGCACGCAGCAAATCGAACCAATTGAAGAAAAATTAACACAGCAACACACAGACTTCATCCACACCATGTCTGCATATTAATGCACTGCTCACTATGCACGCACACTCACACACAAAACACACACACACACACACACCTCGATGCCTGTTGCTTGTCTCTGCCCAGGTGCCCTCACGGTCTGCAGGATCTGTCAGAAGAAAAACACACTCCTTAAGTGACATGATACACAACCCACCACAGACAGCACGACACACTTCTGAAGCCACCTCCCATGTATTACCAGGGAGGATAAAACTGCACTCATAACTACTCATACGAGTTCTCCCAGGATTCTTAAAGAAACGTTCGGCCTACCTGTGTGTACTCGAGGGACTGCCAGAGCGAGGCGGCGATCTCGGGGGACTTGGCGAAGGCGGCGAGCGCGTGCAGGACGTCACCCTTGAGGAGCGGCGGCACGCTGCACTGCAGCAGGCCCAGCATGACCACCACCGGCGTCCACTGGGGGTGCTCACACAGCGCCAGGCGCGCGTTCTCACTCTGGAACACACACACACACAGAAACCACCCGTAAGAGCTGCACAAGTCTCGTAAACCCATATTGTATATATATTGGGTATATAGCAGCAAAAAGCACATAGACAACATATGTAATGTTGTAAATGAAACTTTGGACTATTTCATGGAAAGTACACGAGTACAAGCCAGCATCATGTTTCAAAAAGTTGGGACAGGAGCATGTTTACCACTGTACTGCTTCACCTCTTCATTTAACGGAATTATGTAAATGTTTAGGAACTGAGGAGACCATTTGCTACAGTTTTAAGAATGAAATGTTGTCCCCCCGATATAGGATTTCAGTTGCTCAACAGTATGGGGTATTGTTAGTCATGTTTTTCATTCCATTATTACATTACATTTAGCAGACACTTCTTGACCAAAGTGACTTAAATATATCAGCTGTATTACAAGGGATCACATTGTCCCCGTAGCGACTTGGGGTTAAGTGCCTTGCTCAAGGGCACAACGGTGGAAGCCGGGAATTGAACCGACAACTTTCAGGCTACTGCACGCTAGCCCAGCTCCTTAACCACTACACTACCACCGCCAACATGATGTAACGCTGAGACAGGCTACTGCACGCTAGCCCAGCTCCTTAGCCACTACACTACCACCGCCATTATGCACCTAATTTGACAAATCTGGACTGCAGACAGGCCATCTTAGCACCTGGACTCTTCCTCTATGGAAAAATACTATTTAAATATGTGCAGAATTCATTTTGGCATTGTTTTCCTGAAATATTCAAGGTCGTCCCTGGAAGACATCACCTGGATGGCAATATATGCTGCTCAAAACCGGTATACATTATTCAGAATTGATTGTGCTTTGCCAAATGTGCAAGATGCCCATGCTGTAGGTACTAATGCTCCTCCACACCGTCATAGATGTTGGGTTTCGAGGTCTATAACAAGTTGGATAGGTTGAATACTTGGATAGGCCCTCTCCTCTTTAGCCCAAATGAGTCCATGATTTCCAAAAAGAATGGCAAACTTTGATTGGTCCACATCACCAATTGTAACCACAGGACCTTTACCTCAGTCCATTTTAAACAAGCTCAGGCCCAGATAAGAGGGTGGTATTTTCTGTAACATGTCTCAATACAATTTTTGCTGTTACAATTTTGGCTGCAGTTTTTGAATTGAGTATCAAACTGGGCAGACAGACAATGGTTATCAGAGGTTTTCCTAAGCCCATACAATGACAGGTCTGGAAACAGGTCTGGTGTTGATGCAACAACACTACAATCCACTGGGAGATAAAAGGTGTGCATGTGTGTGCGTGTGTGTGTGTGTGTGTGTGTGTGAGTGAGAGAGAGAGAGAGAGAGAAAATGTGTGTGAGTACTAGAGTGAGTGACTGAGTGATAGACTGTGAAAGCATTTTGAACCCTTACAGCCTCTCAATCTCACTCATCAGATGTCAGTTAATTCTCTGAGGGTTCAGGGCTTCTAATGACCAGTTATCCTCACTATTTTTTTCAAAAGAGCCACATTGGCAGTGCAAAATCAAAAGGAGTGCCACTTTTACGACAACATACTAAGTCACCTTTGCAAATGTGCATTTCTACATATAAATTGGACATCCTACAAAAAAAGAAACAACACAGCCAATACTGGGTAACGTTGCACCTGCCGTTTGTCTGCTCGTCCCCTCCCCGGTGTCTTCGTGCTGATTTTTGTTTGCTGCTTCCTCAGACTCATTTCCCTCATCCACTCCACTATTCGCTACAACACTGTGTGTCTATCCGTCTGGTTTTTGAGCTCGTTTCTGTCCCTTTTTAAAAAAAAATTTTTTTTTTTTTATTAAAAACCGGTCCATTTTGTGTTTCACGCTAGCGGAACTAACGTAGCCTGCCACAAACGTGCGCTGCGGTTAAGTTTGTAAACAATGCCACATGGCATGCGGGCCGTGTTGCCAGGTTTGACAATACCCCCTTTAGGAAGCACCATTAAGGCTTAATAACTTCCTTTCACCTTCATTATTTGGGTGAAGGGAGAAGTATAATTCAGATGTTCGCGGTTTTGTAGTGCAGTATTGTATGTTTATGAAGCACATTTGAAAAAATGTATTGGCTGTGTAACCACATACAGTGGGTCCCATTTAGAAGTGGCCACTTCATTCGCGCTTTCCGTGATTCAAGCTGCTGTATTACAACTTATCGTCACGAGGTGGCAGTTTAAGTCCGCTGTAGCATTGCCGGTAAACAGGGCAGCGGATTGCATTCAAAGGCGTTGCAAGTGCAAGTGACAATACTGTAAGCAGAACGAAACTCAAGATCACGTCGTTTAAGTTATACAGTAGGCCTAACTAGGCTAAATCAGAGCCTACCTTTGGTCAGAGATGATGGCCTTTGGCGAACAGTTTAGGCCTACTCAAAATGAGTAAAACCAAATTTGGCGAAATCTTGCCAAAGCTACCATGCGAGCCACCAATTATAGCTTGACGAGCCGCATGTGGCTCGCGAGCCGCGCAATGAGTAACACTGGCTTAGACTTTAGGGAGAGAGGGGGGGAGGAAGGGAGGTGGGTGGGTGAGTGTGTGTGTGTATGTTTTACCCATGTGATGATGTGTGTGTGTGTTTTTTACTCATGTGATGATTGGTGTGTGTGTGTGCTTTTTACCCATGTGTGTGTGTGTTTTACCTATGTGATGATGGGTATGTGTGTGTGTGTGTTTTACCCATGTCATGATGGATGTGTGTGTGTGTTTTACCCATGTCATTATGGGTATGTGTGTGTTTTACCCATGTGATGATGGGTGTGTGTGAGTGTGTGTTTTACCCATGTGATGATGGTGGTGAGCAGCTGCATGAAGGACGTGAGTCCGTCCATCTCTCGCTGGGTGATGCCCCTGATGGGCGTGTGGCGGTACTGCGGGGCATGGGCGCTGGGCACGTCCCGCCGCAGGTTCTCATGGTACAGCATCAGAGAGTGGAAGAAGTGCTCCCACGACACCGTGCTCCCCTGCAGGTTCTCACCTACACAACACAAACATACACAGGCAAAACATTAGGCAACTTATAGAGCCCTTTAAATGTGCTACAGAGCTACAAGCAATGCTTAGACTGAGCTGTAAGCAATACTATATTATGCTAGAGGAAGCAATAATTGTAGGTGTGTGTGCACGTGCGCGTGTGTGTGTCTGTGTCTACTGGTAAGGTTCTTGTTGGTGCATGTGTATAAAAGAAGAAAGTGTGAGTGGGTGATTGTGGGTGATTGTGTGTGTGTGTGTGTGTGTGTGTGTGTGTGTGTGTTACCATGTGGGGCTCCATTGGTCTTGAGCAAGCTGAAACAGTAATGGGAGCACTGTGGTCCGTTGGCTAAGCCCTTGAGCATACGCAGGTAGGGGATGTAGAGAGTGGCAGGCAGCATATCTCCCATCTGACGAACAAACTTGGACAACACCACCTGCAGTACATACACAACACACACATAAACTATACAACAGGCAATCTCACACTCACACACACACACACACATAAACTCTACAACAGGCAATCTTACAAACACAGTAAACAACCCATCATAACTAGAAGTAACGCAACAGACATGTCTGCTCAGGTAATACCATATTTATTAGCAGGTAAGAAAGAACCTGTCTGTGTATTGGTGTCTGGATTTATAACCACACCAAGCACACATAAAGGAGTTCCCCATGGGAGATGGGGGTGTGTTTATGTGTATGTTTATGTGTGCACCCATGTGTATACCCGAGGTGATTTCTCATATAAGACACTATCTGTGGTGTGTGTGTGTGTGTGTGTGTGTGTGTGTGTGTTTGTGAGGTGGTCTCTGTATAGCCATGCTCATGTATGAGCCCATGAGTGAGGTGTGTGCATGTGTGTGTGTGTGTACCTGTTTATGAGGTGGTCTCTGTATAGCCATGCTCATGTATGAGCCCATGAGTGAGGTGTGTGTGTGTGTACCTGTTTATGAGGTGGTCTCTGTATAGCCATGCTCATGTATGAGCCCATGAGTGAGGTGTGCTGTAGGGACTCCGAGGGACACCAGAACTCCAGAGCCAGTTCCAGGCTGAACGGGTCTTTACTGTAGAACTCACCGATCTGGAAAACACAGTCAAATCAACACAAACATACACAGAGCCAGATCTAGACTGAGCCGGTCTTTAATGTAGAACTTACCAATCTGGGAAAACACACACACAAAACTTGCACTTGAACTGCTGCAGTTCACTTCAAGGTCAAAGTGTCAACTTCATACAACACCTCAACTGATCAAAACAGTACTAGCAGAAAAACCACACATGTGTATACATGCGTGTACCACTATCATGAGATGTGATTTTGTGTGTGTGTGTGTGTGTGTGTATATTTGAGAGCGAGAGAAACACAGAAGGTATGATGTGTGTATGTGTCAGGGGTGGAAATAAACATTTGAAAATGTGTACATCTACTAGCCACTAGCAGATTTTGTCAAATTTCACCAGCCACTCAATAATAAATTATTACTTTGTGTCTGAAATCTACCAGCCACTCTCATATTTTACCAGCATTTGGTTGGTGGCTGGTGCTAATTTCCATCCCTGGTATGTGTGTGTGTGTGTATGTGTATATGAGAGATATACAGAGTGCAGGTGTGTACCAGTATCATAAGGTGTTCCAGGTCCTTGCGGAGAGAGGCAGGTGGCTCACTGCCCATCTGAAGAGCCATGTGTACAAGTCGAGCATCTTCATCAGCACGATTACGCAACTGTTTCACCTGTTCAAACACACACACACACACACACACACACACACACACACACACACACACACACACATGATTCCAAAAACTGGTAATAGCAAGACAAGATATACAAACATGTAACTTAGATCATCTATCTATCTATCGATAGATGATCTATGATAGCTAGTCAGCCATGGCTACTTTGGACTGTCTTTAGACTTTGAATAAGCAGACGACAATTCCAACTGCAAGGTCCTAAATTGAAATGAGTGATAATGGTCCCGAATTAAAGAACGTCTCAGAATGCCACACATGCAAAGCATAACCAGCAAAAAGCAACGAGTGGCAGACAGAGTGTGATGTCACTTATAGGCCACCAGAGACTGTTTTTGAGTCACACCGTTGCAAATTTCATATGATGATGATGATGCATCATTCCACAAAATGGTTTGTTTTCTCGATCAAGTTATTCAATAGGCTAAGCATATAGCCTTGACTCAAAACTGCTGTTAGGATTGTCATTTTGATTTGTAAAAGCCATGCTTAAATTCTGCTCACTTCACATTTATTATATTATCTGTATTCATTATTGAATGCTTACCTGGAGTTTTTTTTTTCACCCATCATCCTATTTTTAAAGCAGGCCTACCTGCTGGCATGTAATTGGGCTACAGGAATAGCATGTTTGAACGGGCACTGCACTAGTCAGTAATAAATGTCTGTTCTGCCCCCTAGCCCCCCCTACCTTCATGGGCATGAGTGCCAAGAAGTCTGTGATGAGCGCGTGCAGCCGGCGAGTGTAGAACTCCTCCTGGGTGAAGCCCTCGCATCCCAAGATGCCCTCTGTCAGGAAGAGGAAGACCCCGCCCAGGAGAGCCTGGTCGGCCAACGCTTCGTCTGCTTCGGTGTACTCCACTAGAGCTGAGGGCAACACATAAAATAACATAACATAACATACTTCAAACTCAGGAACTTTAACTCAAGACATTAACACTCTCTTATTGCTCTCACACACTTACTGCAGTGCAGATAGTAACACACACACACAACTTTGTATTTAACACAGAAAACAACAACTGGATAACAGAGTAAGTAAAGAAATGTCTGAGCATCCTAACCAGTTTCACTCACTCCTATGCTCTAACACACACCTGATCCCTGTGGCAGCTGGGAGAGGGCCCGTAGAGAGAGAGCCCAGGTCAGCCGCACCAAAGCCTGGAGGCCTGGAAGCTTCCAGCTCTGGCCCTCCACCAAACGCGTGTGTATCGCACTCACATAGTCCCGCTCAGTCAGCAGTGGCAGCGCCTGCAACAGGTCTGAAACACACACACAATTTACAATCAACACTCAGTGTGCAAAGCATGAGAATCATGATAATGCATTCACATTGTCTAAGGAGAGTGAGTGAGTGTGTGTGTGTGTGTGTGTGTGTGTGTGTGTGTGTGTGTGTTAGAGTGATGTCCAGAATTCCTCACCGTCTCTATCCTCGGTTGCCTGCTCGAGAAAGCTAACATCCAGGCAGTAGAGCAGAGCCATGACCAGAGCCAGGTTCACACTATCCAATGAGCCGTCAGCTTCTGAAGTTACTGTCTCCAGGTGGCCAATCAGGGCTAGCGTGTTATCCTTGCTTAGAGGTGATTGGCAGGTCCAGGCGAACATACACTCTGCCAGGGACTGCCGGGACTCTTTGATGAGGTCTGCAACCTGCAAACGAGATGAAGACGTCCATTTTTAGCCGAAATATCATCACTACCTCTCTGAGTTAGAATTGGGCTAGAAATATGGGCTTACCAACCAAAACAAAGAAACTTAAAAGGAAAATGTTACAAATAAATATAATCTCTACATATACTTAGTGAGTGTCCCTCACCTCCTTTCTGTGCTTCTCATTGCCAAGGCCCCTCTCTTTCTGCAGGCGCTCAAACTCCCCGTTCACACTAATGTCAGACACGAGTGTCAGGATGCGCTTGGTCAGGCCCTCGGCCATCAGCTCATCAGTAAAGCGTGTCGTCAGAGACACCAACTCATCACTGGGGACAAAAACATGACGCATCTTGTAATAAACGGCTTCAAATGCATGTTTTGCAAAAGTCTTGACAGAATCAAAGACATCCTGTTTAAAAATCATCACCACCACCAGTAAAAAAAGAAAGATTGGGGGCTTGAGCACCCAAACCCACCCCCTTGCTCATGGCCTGTACCGCATAAATGTATGTTCTATTAGTGGAACACTTTCAGTGTGCACACTGATTCAGGGATTCATTCTGTACAGTTGCAGTGTTGCTCTATGGTCTTTACCTGAGGTCCAGGGTGAAGGTCTTGCCATGGCGTGACTGGATGAGTGTGCGCAGAGAATTGGCTACACATCGCTTGCCGTCCCAGTAGAGAAGCACCGCCACCAAGCCACGGGTCAAACCAGGGAAATGAGGCTGCTGGTGCTCTCCTAGAGAGAGAGAGAGAGAGAGAGAGAGAGAGAGAGAGAGAGAGAGAGAGAGAGAGAGAGAGAGAGAGAGAGAGAGAGAGAGATTAAAACAGAGAAAGAGTGTCAGCAGCTCTGAGACCTGGTCAAATGACTATGTGTCTTTGTGTGAGTTTCTGTGTGTGTGTGGGCCAATACCTGCCAATAACAGCTCAAGAGCAGCCAGCTCTCCAAGGTCAAACAGGTCGCTGAGGATGAAGGCCTCGGAGAGGAGCTGCTCGGGCAGCAGGCGGGCCCCCTGCTGGCCCTGGATGGCGATGCCCTCGGTGCTGGCCTTCCGCACCTTCTCCCTCTGCTCCGAACTCTTGGGCTGGTGGGAGGGGCAGACAGGAACACAGGTCAGTGCACAGAGGAGAGGAGGCAGCCAAAGAAACACATAGCAATGTAAGAGAGAACCCAGGAGAAGTATACTGGGACAGAGAGGGACTATTTGTTACAACCACAGAAGACACACCCCTCTCTTGCATGCGCCCAAAGCAATGTGGAGAGCATGACCGTAACAGCTTCAGCTAGTGTGTGTGTGTGTGTTAGAGTGTGGCTACCCGACCTGAGCCCGACGGGACCCGACGGGTCGGGTTCAGACAAATATTTAGAAATTATAGTCGGTTCGGTTCGGGTTTGGACACATGGGGGCGATATGCATTGGAAGCTTTACATTTAAAATAGCTTATTATGTTGGGTAACCAACAGGTCTGCTTTACATGATGCAAACGTTTGTTTTATGAGAATAAAGTAAAATGTAAAAAAGACCTAACAGCTTTCTTCCTGTGTGCAAGATTTGTTTATGTAGCCGTGACAACCATGTGCATTTCAGGCAGCACGTCTTGGGAGTTGTTAGCCTATCAGGAGATTTTAAGACCAAAGAAAACTAAGCAAATTATGTCTAGGCCTACTATGTGAAGGCAGTCCTATTTGCATTGCATTCTGTGGTAAAGACATAGGCTACCGGTAGGCTATAACGTCGTCTTATTCAACTGGATGAGGACTTCCTCGAGGTTGCCCCAATTAATGTCGATGCTGCATATAGATCAGTGACAGAGGCACTGTAGTTTTAAAGACAGTTACAGTTAATTTCCAGACTTTTCGTCAACGGTAAGACTAGAATTCTATTTCAATAGGCTATGCTTGCTTGGGCCTCTTGTGTTAATGGGCAGCCGTGTCCTACTGGTTAGCACTTCGGACCTGTAACCAGAGGGTTGCAGGTTCAAACCCCGACCAGTAGGCACGGCTGAAGTGCCCTTGAGCAAGGCACCTAACCCCTCACTGCTCCCCGAGCGCCGCTGTTGATGCAGGCAGCTCACTGCGCCGGGATTAGTGTGTGCTTCAAGAGAGAACACTGTGTACACTGTGTGCTGTGTGTGTTTCACTAATTCACGGATTGGGATAAATGCAGAGACCAAATTTCCCCTCCTATATATACTCAAAAGAGTATATATACTTATACTTATACTTAATGTGCGCTGTGTGCGTGCACACTCATCTGATTCTGTAGACAATTAAGAATTCCATTTGTTGTTTGTTCCGTTTAATGGGCTAAAGACAGGCTATCCACAAACGTGAACGTTTAATCACTAGCATGGGGATAACTAAGGCATCATCTGCGTCGGGCTCAGGTCGGGTTCGGACGCGGGCCGAGTTCGGACAGAAATTTGCGGCCCGAACCGCACTCTAGTGTGTGTGTTGGTGTGTGTGTGTCATCACTCAAGGGATTCTGGAACAGCCTCAGGAGCTGATGATTGTGTCAGGGTTCCCACTCACTTACTATGTAATGAATTGAACAATATACCGACCAATGATTTCAGAGCAGCCGCGTAGCGTTCAAGAATCTTTTACTTTTTTAGAGCGGGAAATTAATAAATGGGTATTAAATAAACAATATCGGGCTACTCAAGCAAGCAGTAAAGCTAATAACAAGATATACACCAATTCTGCGTGGAAATATTTGTATTAATGCATTATTTTTGGCTAGTGTGTGAGTGTGTGTGTGTGTGTCTGTGTCAACATCACTCACCGGGTTCTGGAACAGTTTCAGAAAGTGTGGCTTGTGTTTCTTGAGCTGTAGGTCCAGAAGATGGACACTCTCTGTCTGCTTCCTCCACACTGCCCCCTCCACCGTCTCCCATAGTTCCTTCAGAGGCCCCCACAGACTGGCGCCTGCCATGGGCAGAAAAACCATCATCATCACCTGCAGCCTCTCAGCACTGGTGACACTGGCAGCTAAAGTCTGACAACTTATGGATAAACTTTGATAAAAGATCATCTGGACATTGCCTGATGCGTCGTGCTGCGCTGTGCAAGTTGTGTCACTCCAGACATGTAACAATAATATAATTCAAGACATATGCATACAGAGCAGTTGCTCTCAGTAGCGTTATGGCAACTTAAGTGACATTTCGTTTAATCAGTTGGACAGGGACCAGGGTCAAACATATAACAATACAATAATTGTGATAACGACTTGATAACATATAGAGAATAGACTCATCGGTAAACACTTTCACATTCGATTCAGTCACCACGTTTCATTTGCATTTGTTTTGCTACTCTTCCTGATCAGCCAAGCAGTCAGATGGCTAACCTTAGGCGATACATTCTTAAGAAAAATTAACATAGGGGAATAAAACGCCAAAGCAGCAGTTTTAATGCTACATCTCAAAATACCTGACAGGTAATTTCTCGTGATTAACGTTTGATCTAAGTGCCCCATACTGTCCTAGCTAACAGTTAACTACCCGTCTAACGTGAAGTTTGTTCCTATGTGGTGGCTCTACACCTAAAGCCTGAATTTGGACCTCGCGCCATGTGAGAGCGAGATTCCACAAACATGGAAAAGAAAACAAATAAACGCTGCACAGGTAGATGACAGACCTAAATATCGACTTTCAGTGTAGAACCCGCGAAAGTACCTATATATTTTGAAATAAAAACCAATACCTGAATTTACCGCCATCTGCGCCGCCATGTTAACTCCGTAGCAGGAATGGTGATACCGACTTGAGATACTCTGTTGATTGCCCGAATAAAAAGTGAGATCTCTATAACCTTTACTTTAAATTAGGAGGCTCTGCACAGTCTTCGCTGTATCCGTGCGAAGTAAATTTTATGTAGTGTTTTATTCCAAGTCAATAGCAAATGCTATTGTTTTTGTTTTTATTTGGCTTCCTGCCCCGGCCTTTTCATTTCAACCTATGAGGACCTTTGAGGGCCTTCGTTGACGGGAAATGTAGTTTTTCCACGTAGAGCTTATTGCTGTACTCTTGTAATGTTTATCAGCTGCATGCTTTTCTGTAAAGAGATTCTCAAATAAACCAACGTCACTGAAAACAAGTATGAATTTAGTGGTATGATTTATTTATAATTTATTATGTGTGGTTGGATTACATAATGTTTATCAAGCGGAACATTATGTGCTGTGCTGCATTTTCCCCACAGGAGGGGGAAGAGTTTTATTGGTGGACATCTCGTGTCAAGCATTAGAGGAGAATGACAGAAAATTGACTGCATTTCTGGTAGACGTTTTGTGGAATTGGGAAATGAATGACCAGTATATCAACTACAGTAGTGATGATTTGAGCAGTAGAATTTAGCATTATGGCCCGTGTTGTGAAGGTGTTTCGGACGCTGCGGAATCACTGGAAGAAGTCCACATTTGCAGTGTGTGTCCTGTCGTATGGTGGTCACTGGTTATATGGAAAACACTGGTGGGTTATCATTGTATATCTTAAATGTGTTTTTTTCGAAATGTCATTGCTGTCAAAATGTGTGTGCAGAGCTGGCATACAATTTAAGTAGCTAATCATGTGAAGGACAGTGGCACATCACATATTTTCATAGCCTATGAGACATAGTAGGGCCTAACCTAAGATGCAACCAGCGCTTTGCAATTTAAAGTCAACAGATGTGTTGTGTCTGATCAAGTTCCTTTTCATTTACACAGTGACAATGTTTTACGAAGAGAAGCCTGTCAAGAGGCAAGGGTGAGTCTGCCTGTCTGCCTGCTTTGGTTTTAAACATATCTTATAAGTATAAGTATATATACTCTTGATCCCGTGAGGGAAATTTGGTCTCTGCATTTATCCCAATCCGTGAATTAGTGAAACACACTCAACACACAGTGAACACACAGTGAGGTGAAGCACACACTAATCCCCGGCGCAGTGAGCTGCCTGCAACAACAGCGGCGCTCGGGGAGCAGTGAGGGTAGGTGCCTTGCTCAAGGGCACTTCAGCCGTGCTTACTGGTCGGGGTTCAAACCGGCAACCCTCCGTTTACGTTTAAGTCCGAAGCGCTAACCAGTAGGCCACGGCCATGGTCTTCACATGGTCTAGCTAGCCTAAGAGAGAGCGTTTCATCCAGTCATTAGTTTTCTTTTTGAATGTGAACACATTTAAATTGAATTTCCATTATATGTATTGACAGGAATATGGGCGACAGATAATTGGACCTCAGGAGCAGTTGAAGAAAGCAACTGTCATCTTGAACCCGGCTGCATGCAGTGGGTAAGTAAGCCACCAACTCAATTATAGTTCCTATGATGCCCTGATGTTTGTTGTTGTTGTTGTTGTTGTTGTTGTTGTTGTTGATGTTGATGACGTTGTTGTTCATATATTTCCTGTCTGATCAATAGGAAAGCCAACAACCTTTTTGAGAAGAATGCAGCACCCATTTTACATCTGGCTGGCGTGGAGGTGACCATAGTGAAGGTACTTCTCTCTCTCTAATTTTCTGCCTCATAGACATTTTACCTATGTATTTCATATCATCGCCCAGTTGAGCCCACCCACTTCACCATGCTCTATAACAGGTTTATTTATGTGTGTGTGTGTGTGTGTGTGTGTGTGTTTGGGGTGGGGGTGGGGGTGGGGGGTTGCATTGGCTGTTTTTGATTATTCATTGATGATTTGATTATTCCTCCCATGTTTTACGCCTATGTCATCACCACACACATTATGTCTTCTGCAGACAGACTATGAGGGTCAGGCCAAGAAGCTGATGGAACTAATGGAGCACACTGACATGCTTATAGTTGCTGGAGGAGATGGAACTCTACAAGAGGTAACACTGTTCTTGGTCAGACAAAGATTCATTACCAGTTGTGCCAGTTGTTACCAGTTATGGCATGCTTGGTGTGTGTTCATTATGTAATCTTGTTGGCATGTTTGTACAGGTTGTTACTGGGCTGTTGAGGAGGCCTGATGAGGTGAGATCATTTGTAATTATTAGTGATCATTACTAATCAGAATCAGCTTTATTGGCCAGGTTTGCGTAAACAAACAAGGAATTTGACTCCGGTTAATCTTTGCTGATTGAATTTAATTGAATCTGAGTCATTACAATATCATTGACTACAATACAGTCACTACAATATCATTGATGGGTCTGTGTGAAACTGCTAAGAGGATGAAACATCTGAAAAAATGTCTCCCACCCACAGGGAGCTTTCAGTAAGACACCCATTGGATTCATACCACTTGGTTCCCAGAATTCCCTGAGCTCCGCCCTGCATCCTATGAGCGACAATAAAGTCAGGTGAGGATAGCATGAAGCGGGGGCA
This sequence comes from Alosa alosa, assembly GCF_017589495.1. Classification (NCBI taxonomy): domain Eukaryota; kingdom Metazoa; phylum Chordata; class Actinopteri; order Clupeiformes; family Clupeidae; genus Alosa; species Alosa alosa. The sequence continues at coordinate 25,914,529 of NC_063199.1, forward strand.
ATTTAAGACGTTTTTAGAGGTGGTCAAGTTCAATTAAATTTTCCATCTCTAGATAATAACAATAATGATAATTAATTTAACATTTTAGCAAGAATCTGTATACGTGTCACATTCTCATTAGAGGCTGAGCCCCCCTAAAGATCTGATGCCAGAATCGCCCTGAGGGTTTAAGTGAAGTTAGTGTGTGTTGTTCTGATTCCTGTCTTTGTGTGTGTATATACAATAGGCACATCACCACAGCAACGTTGTCAATTTTGAAGGGTGAGACTGTTCCCCTGGACGTTATGCAGATTCAGGTGAGGGATATGAAACTCAAATAAGTGAGAAGGAAAGCTTGTCTACACTGTGTAATGTGGTTATGGTTCTTACATGGCCGAAACACATTTTGGGTCTCCTAATGTGACCATTTTTTTGCTTCAATTTGGTTTGCACATGATATTCTATATTTTCTCCAGAATTCCAGATTCTGACAGTCAGTTCATTGTGATAACATATTTGTGTGTGTGTCTGTGTGTGTGCAGGGAGAGAAAGAACAACCTGTATATGCTATGCTCAGTCTTCGCTGGGGTGCTTTCAGAGATGTAGCCAACAGCATCAGCAAGTATGTCGCCCCTTCTTACAACTCTCCCAAACTTACCGTGCATACCTACACAGTATTACACATAGTTAACTCTTCCCACAAACTTCCCACATGTACAAAACAAACACCGCATGTATTTCACACAATTGACATATTCTCTTTGGTCTTACTAATAGCCCTCGGTCATTAGAAAGCTGCATAATTGTGATTGTCCAGAGGTTAATTCTGATGTTTCTTGTGTTTGCCTTCAGGTACTGGTACCTTGGCCCACTGAAAACCAGAGCAGCTCATTGGTTCAGCACACTGAGGGTGAATTCTTCTGCAATGTCTATATTACTTATCTGTCAAATTGTGGATAAAAGAAAGAACAAATTTGTTCCAGTTGAAAACTGTCATTTTAGAAAGCAGAGCTCTATGAGAGAGACCTGTTGATGTCCATTAATTTAATCGTTTGTTCTCTTTGTCATATCAGTGCAAAGATACTTTAGTGTTGCCAAGCTAAGATACTGTACGTTGTGCGTGTTCTCATTACATCTGTGTGTGTTGGTTGGTGTCTGTAGCAGGAGTGGCCTCAAGTGCGGGAGGCTTCCTTGTCCATCCTGCCTGCTGTTCCCCGGCCTCCAGATGAACCGACACACAAACCCCCACGCCCCAACCTGCTGTACCGCATCGTCCGCAGACTCAAGAACTACTGGAACCCCCCTGTAATAGGTAATGTGTGTGTGTGTGGTGTGTGGTGTGTGGGGTGTGTGTGTGTGTGTGTGTGTGTGGGTGTGTGTAAGACAGAGAGAGACAGAGAGAGAGAAAGAAACATATGTTATGTGTGTATGTGTCAGTCAAAGTTAAAACTTTTTCAAAATCAGTGGTTATGGATTAAATAACGTCTGTGTGTAATTTTGGAATTAATACTGTTTGTGTGTGTGATTTTGGAATTCATACTGTGTGTGTGTGTGTGTGTGTGTGTGTGTAGAAGCTCCTAAAGAGCCAGAACCAGAGCGATGGGAGGAGCGGGAGATCTCTACATCGGAGCTGGTTGTCAGCACCCAGAACAAGAACCCTGTGCAACGGGTCAGTACTCACTCACAACAACTTACTATCTAATTGTTCACAGTTGGAGTGTATCCCTAAGTGTGTGTGTGTGTCTGTGTGTCCTTCAGCGGGAGAATGATGCACTGCTGGTCTGTGTGGAGCCTGATAGCCTCACAGTGGGCGAGTTCATTACTGCAGGGTGAGTCCATTGGAGAAGGGTTCTCTAGGTCTGGGAAGTAAAATGGAGGTGTTGCTTTTGATCAGCAATATTTAAGTGAAGATGTATCATTTTCTGTTCTTTTTTTTCTGCACCCGTGTGTGTGTGTGTGTGTGTATGTGTTATGTGTATGTGTAGAACTCAGAAAGCGGAAGACCCATTTGTGTCAATGCCCAATGCAGTGAAACTGGAGGCTGGTGCCTTTAGATTCAACCCAAAACAAGTAGGTTATTTCTGTCTTTATATATGGAAGTGTAGCATGCCTGATTGGCAAATTCTCAAAGTATTGTTGTAGTATCTCTAGGTAATGTCTTTGCCGTTATTAATAAAAACCCATTGTGTTAAGGTTAGGTTAATTTGTGAGTGGTCTTTTTTGTTTGCATAGTAGTTACTAAGTGTGTTATTCCAGCAATTCAATGTTCTCTACTACTGTAACTGGTTTAACTAAATCATCTGAAAGGTCTTTTTCGGGCTGGTGTTAATAGATGTAATTCTCTGCCTGACCACAGGAGGGAGCTGGCTTTTTCAACATTGACAATGAGGAGTATGAGGCCATGGCAGTGGAGGTGAGGCTGTTGCCACGGAAACTGCATTTTTTCTGCAGCGGGGAGCGTCGTGAACAGCTACTGGCTGAGACAACATGAGCCCCATATCACCGTGACGACAGCAGCAATAGTGGGGTGGGATAGGAACATTTAACAAACAAAAAAAAACAGAACACGTCTCAGTATTTTGGGTCTCTCTCCCTCTCTCTATGCCTCCCGCTCACATTCAAGCCATCTGCGTACCTTCCTGTTTCACACATTGCCGTTGCCATGGAAATACATTTAACCAGAAGGACCAATGGGATGTCTACATAACATCCACACACTCATATTAGGGGGGTGGCCAGAGTGGGCGTGTAAACATGTCCATTCTTGGACCAATCAAAACATTCAACTCCAGTTATGAGGCTCACATGCTTGGTTACATGTATAGTTGGACAGAATTGACACATTAAATGTATTTCTTTAAGTACTGTTTTTTCTTTTTGTAACAAGCGTTAGCAGACAGCAATCTAAGAATACTGTATGTCTAACCCCTTTTCAAAGTCAGCAAAATATTAGGGTTAATGGGGTGTGTAAAAATATTAAAGATTTGACCGTATGTTTACTTGACTAACTGTAACTTGACTGTGTACTCTCTGTGTATCTATTGTCGAACTGGTACATCTTTTCACAAGATCAAAGACTACAACATCTTAAAAAAATACTAATGTCTTTCACACTTTCTAATATTGTTTGTCATTTATTCATAACACAGTAATAAGGGTTGGTGGCTTCAAATTATGATATTCAGAGCACACACTCATGCTTACTCAGAGTACTGACCTACAGTGGTAGCTAGCTGGCATTCAACACAATTAGGTTTCCTAAACCTAGATCCACAAGTAGTATTCAGTAACAGCATTCAGGCTCAAAACTACTTGGATTATCTCCTCAACCCTGATACACTCAACCATCTGCTTATATTATTGATTCAGCTTATTTCATCAATGATCCATGGTCAGTTTCCCCATAATTCTGTAGATGTGAGTAAGGAGAAGCAAGCAACACTCCACACATTAGAGAGGTCGGTTTTATACACACATAAATATGGCTCCCAGTTGGTGCAATTTATTTACAAACTGTACAGTACATTCCTACTCGTTTCAGTACTTAAAAATACAGAAATTCACATGGACACACAAAGAAAACAATATTAAGCCAAAACCTGGCTGTAAGCGTGTCAAGAAGTACAAAGCGTTTAGTCGTTGCAGATTATAAATTGCAGCCAGAATGCACAGTGAGGAGGAACCATGACATAGATAATAGCAAATTCCCATTTTACATCTTTACTTTCCCTTCATTACAAACAACTCATTGCAAATGTGAGCATTACCAATTTAAATATTGCTCTGTTACATATTTATAACTCGTGAAATTCAGTAGATCAAAGACTACAAATCTGGGATTTTTTTTTTCAGTTACCTTTTTGTGTCATCAAGTGCCAGCACTCGTCATGCTCATCATAATATACATCATCATAATGACATAACTATAAATTATAATGTATAACATACATCATAATGACATAACTATAAATTATAATGTATAACATACATCATAATATACATCCATCATAATGACATAACTATACATTATAATGTATAACATACATCATAATGACATAACTATAAATTATAATGTATAACATACATCATAATTCTCTCATTCGTCATTAGTAATTCACTCACTCATTTATGCATCTTTATGTTCATTTTCAATCACAACTGTGTCTACCTACTGATGCAGAAGACAAAAGGTACCCCTTTAATTGGACAGATTGGGGTTAAATTTAGATCAGGATGGAAATGTCACACAAACATATCTGACTCAGGAGTGGAAATTCTTGAATGAGTCGAATCCAGCCACAGAAAACATGTATCTGAACATTAGGTCAACATGATGTGAACAGCTTACACAGATCTAGGGACCACCAGAAGTGCCTTTTGGGGAAATAGCTGGTCTGATCAGAAAACATGATAAAGCAAAAGAGGTTCTTTTGAGCCATTAACACTGTGGACAATGGATGCTAACACTAAAATAGAAGTGTCTTTTCAGTCAATTCATGGGGTGGGCTTTAACCACAAAATGCATTGTATTTATGAGACTTCATGAAGTCCTGGAACCTCACTATTCAACAGGTTCAATTCATGTTCAAGCCCAGACTGCATACAAACACCAACACACTCACACAAAAACAACAGTCATGAACTCTAATAGGACATGTTTGCTTTCTCTGATCGTCTGCACCTGTTTATGTTGCTGTTTATTAATATTTCACTAATTTATTGAGTTTGAATATTGTAAAGGAACATTACCATCCCAGTAAATGTGAAAAGTGAGTAGAGGCTATAACCCACTGTGTGTGCGTGTGTGTGTGTCTTCTCTGGGTATGGAAACGAAGAGGCACTGATCGCAGTGGTGAAAGGGACCCCAGGCACGACAGATGGGGTCTGTCTGAACAGAACAGGAGGGTTAATCCTCAAAAAATACCCCACTCCACACCCCTTCCCCAGCAGACACATCAATGGGACCAACTCAGAGAACGTCTTTGTTTTTGAGTTTTTGCTCAGGGAAGAGTGGAGATATGGGTTGCTTTGGAGCTGAGATACTGTAAGCATATAGACACACACACACACATAAATACATACCGAGTGCGGCCCAGAAATAGCAGTAAATGTGCCGAGGATTACACTTAATCTATAACAAATATCATCTAAAAGCTGGTGCAATCTAACTTAACCAAACGGCAAATGAGCCCAAGTTCAACAAACGCACACACACACACACACACACACACACACACACACACACACACACACACACACACACACACACACACACACACACACACACACACACATAGACCAAGAACACCTGCTGATGAGGGTCTATTGCTACAGTCTGGCTGCCCAGACCACACAGGAGCAGTAGAACATTTTCTTCCCTCCAAAAGAATTTCAAAAACACACACACACACACACACACAACACATCATGAGCACATCCATGTTGTCACGTCAGAGTTGTAGTGCAGCTTTCATTGATTAGTGTCATGGAATCACATTCGTGGAGATTTACCAGAAAACTAAACATAACGCCATAATGTCACATGTATCTGTGTTCATTTACAAATCGCCATTCCAGCAGAACCGTTAAATAACACACAAACCCTGAAAACAAGGTCTCCCTTTAAGTCCAAAGAAGTCCTCAGAGGAAAGGGACACTGGTGCTGCCACAACACTGGTGCAGGCACAACAAACTCACAGTCGCAGTACTGTGAGCCAGTGAATAACGTCCTGCACAATGCAGCTGTCCAAAAGACCTCACTCACCCCGCCATTTTGCCCCAGCACGGCCCAGGGTTTCTCAGAAGCTAATAAAGATGGCTTCCACAAACACAAAGGGAAGTCTGGCAAGAAGTGAGGAAATGCCAGGAGGAGTCAGGAATGCTCCAGCTTTAAACAGCACAGCTTCACATCAGGGCCAGTGAGCTGTACGCTATGAAACCGATTGAATAACAACTATGATTTGTTTTTTTTTCTAGCAGAAAGATACAGAGAGGAAACACAACCTGAGAAAACTCTGAATGATGTCAAATCGACAGCATGGTCACAGGCGCTTGCAGAGACGAAAAATAACCTGACTAAAAGCAGAAAGGCAAAATTGAGAATTCCCTTTTGAGCTGAAAACTGACGAAACCGGAAAATGACCTGATGAGTGTACAGTAAAACCACATCTGGCTTTGGAATGCCCATGGCCCATGATCGGTGTCATGTCCATCCAGATCAGGTCCAGAGAGACCTGCTGTCTACATGCTATACAGATGAAGACGATGATACAGGGGTGAGGTACTAAGCCAAAGATTGCGTACACAGTATACACGATGGGCAGAGTTTGGAGACAAAACCGCAGCAGAGTCAGAGCGTTATGTCCGCATGTTAACAGTCACAAGAAATCCAGCCGTATCGTTTGTTGTCAAATGGGGGGTACAGGTTTGTGAGCGTAACCGTCAGACAGCTAGAAATGTGTGTCCAGTGTATTTCCAATGTGGTGTGTGGACAGTGTGTGTGTGTGTGTGTGTGTGTGTGTGTGTGTGTGACTGGGTGATCCCAAAGTCCCAGGTAAAGTGGAAGACCACAGACCTAGACTGAGGAGAGGACAGTCCACTGATCCACAGCAACAGAACGTGGCCAAAGCTGGACAGACGGATATCTAGGGACAGAGTGATAGCATAACAACAGCATTTAAGGATGGATGGGATAGTCCCCGCACTGCAGATTGATAGTTGGGGGTCAACAGTTGGCTCGCTAACCACACGAGCATACTGATCCGCCAGGCGTAACGTGTAACGGCCTCACAGCACAGCGAAGTAGCAGAACAGCACATGATGGTGGTGGGGCAGGGTGGGGTGGATGAGTTCCAGGCAGTTTCAGTGCTGGTCTGCAGGGAGGGGGAAGGGGGGAGTCAGGGTGGTGGTTCAAGTTCAGGGTAGATATCAGCACCCTACTCCCCCAGCCCTGAAAGGAGGTGCTGGACAGGAGAGCTGCGAGTGTCAGGCAGTGTTCACAAGTCCTGTCCATGCCTGTGGTCCAGAGAGGGAGAGAGAGGGAGAGAAAAGAGAGAGAGAGAGAGAGAGAGAGAGAGAGAAAGAGAGAGAGTGAAAGGGGAGGCAGAGTGATAAAAACAACAAATACAAGAAAGAAAAAAAAACAGGAGCAAGAGGAAATAGTATAAAGACACAACAGAAAAAAAGGAGAGAGAAGAAAATCCCTCTGTTCACCACAGTGTGGAGAGATCAAGAAAGAGAGAGGTGTGTGTGTGTCTGTGTGTGTGTCTGTGTGTGTTTGTGTGTGTTTGTTTGTGTGTATAAGAAAAGGTCGAGAGAACATCCAGAAAGATGGGGGGAGTGGCTGAGTGGCCCCCTCAGGGGCAGCAGGGGTTGTCGATGACCAGCATGACGTCGATGCCGTACACCTCCAGCAGGTCCACCAGGAAGCCACGGTCCCCCTGCGGGTCCAAGCCCATGGCCCTCACGTGCTCGGTGGTCAGCGTGGGGTCCGAGCTCCCAGCCACCTCACTCAGTGTCTGGAAGATCCGGTTATTCTGCTCCATGAAGAACCTGCAGAACAGCAGAACCGGTGAACACTAGAGCTAAACTTTGAGGTGAACTCGGCCATGAATATGATCTTGATAGAATGAGATGAGCTGAGCAGCAGTAGTGAACACAGTCAGAGGCAGTGGCCTGAATGTAGCACTTTGTGTACAGATAAGGAAAAGAGGTCTGCTTTTAGAAAGGCAGTTCTGTCAACAATGACAAATGATGAATATTTCATGTTTGGTCTCTGTTGACCATGAGATCATAGCTAAATAAAACTAATGTGTTTTAATGGCGCTGTTAAAACATCTGTGTGTTTAAAGAGTCTTGCATTCATGCAGCAAATGTTTTGTTGCAAGCTGTGTGTGTGTGTGTGTGTGTGTGTGTGTGTGTGTGTGTGTGTGTGTGTGTGTGTGTGTGTATATAATTACTCACAGGATAAAGAGGTCCTCTTCATTAGCCCCGCAGTCTCCATCAACCTCCTGAGAGTACAGCAGCAACTGCCTGCAAACATTGTAATTGCACCAACTCAATTAACAGCCTAAAACACATCATCGTGGAACATCAACACATTGCTCTCTGCATTACCCATCCAACCATCATCACGTGTGTGCTTAGTGTGTATGTGCATGTGCGTGTGTGCTTAGTGTGTATGTGCATGTGCGTGTGTGTGTGTGCTTAGTGTGTATGTGCATGTGCGTGTGTGGGTTTGTGCATGTGCGTGTGTGGGTTTGTTTGTATGTTTCTCTAAGTTTGCAGTAGTGTTCAAACAAACGCTGATGATTGTCTTGGTGTGTGTGAAAGTGTGTGTGTGGGTATGTGTATGTGTATGTATATGTATGTGTGTGTGTGTACCTCTGCTCGCTCAGTTTGCGGTACTTCTCCTTGTCAGCACTGTTGAGGCGGAGCAGAGGCTGCAGACTCTCTCTGTGTGTCCGCACATTCTGGTTGTCTATATACAAGTCATACAGCTCCTTCTTCTCCTCAAAGATCTTCTCCGTAGTACCTGCTCTCCAACACACACAGACACACACAAAAATGCGCGCGAACACACACACACAGTTAAAATGAGATCATTACTTGGAAAGCATGTTTGAGATACACTTTTTCAATTTTCTCTGACTCATGTTCTGCAGTTGTGCGTGACTACATAAGGACATTGTGTGTGTGTGTGTGTGTGTGTGTGTGTGTGTGTGTGTGTGTGTGTGTGAGAGAGAGAGAGTATTTTGAAAGTGTGCACTCACAGGCTACGTATGACAGCTCTGTCTCCAGGGCAGTGATGTCAGCCACGTTGATATAGAAAAAAGGGCGGAGCTCCGGCATCGAACCACCAATCCCAGGGATGGAGACGTTGGCAAGGCAACAGCAACAGTACACTAAGCAGTTATGGAATAAGTTGGCCAATGAGAACAGCGCACTTCCACGCCATGATAGCTAGACAGACTGAATTAACTGTAAGCAATAAAATAATAATGGCCGACATTAAATATGAATCAAAGGGGAACCTGCTCATGGAAACTTTTTGAGTTTTTCAGTAAGAAAAATAAGAAAGGGTGAAATGCTGCATTGGTGAATAAATGTCTAAGTCTGTGCTGTATATACCTCTGCACACAGAGGGTGTTTCTGTATTTACACATACACATATTTTATACAAGTCTGTGTGCCTTTTCGGTAGCCGGGCATGTGTGTGTGTGTGTGTGTGTGTGTGCGCATGCCATCACTGTGGCTGTATATAAATCTGTGTGTAAGGGTGCTTGTTTCACCTCTGTAGAGGAGTGTGTGTGTGTGTGTGTGTGTGAATGAATATGTGTCACCTCTGTAGCTTTACATGTGTATGTGTGTGGGTGTGTGTGTGGGTGAGAGAGAGAGAGAGAGTGTGTATGTGTGTGCGTGTGTGTCTCACCTCTGTAGCAGACCACACCAACCGGAGGTGGTGAGAAGATGAGGATGCGTTTCCTTAGCAGAGCGAACTTCCACAGGACCATGATTTGCTCTCCAAAGAACCGGATGAACTGAGACATGCACCCTGCCGGGTGAGTGATCTAAGGGGGAAAAAACATGTGCGCGCACACACACAAACACAAACACAGACACACACACACACACACACACACACACACACACGAAAATATTATAGTATGTTGGGGAGGCTGGTTCATTTCATTCTATTTGCAGCTTCCTGGTGTGAAAAAGTGGAGGTTAAAAAAAGATGTTAACCCACTAGAGTACCATCAGGACTACGCAGACACACACACACACACTGACCTTCATCTCGGGGTGCATGCAGCGATTGACCATGGTGGTGAGTGCACTGGTCGGACAGGAAGTGACCAGGCCATTTCCTCCTGGAGGAAGAATGGCCTTCTTATCCTCATAGAAGGCCTCCAGAGGAGAGTACTGGCCAGGACACTGCAGCTGGTGCCTGCGCACACACACACACACACACACACACACACACACAGTTTGACCAGCTTCTGTAAAAACACACACTCAGAGCAGTGTGTGCCTAAGTGTCAGTTCTCTGCACTCTAAGGAGTGCTGGTTCAACAGGATGTGTACCTTCTTGGAGTCAGTAGAACTGCATTTATTTGTGCTTTATCAACGAGAAGCTGGACTTACTGATAAAACATAAATAAGTCCAGGTTATCGTTGATAAAATACAAATAAGTGCAGTTATACTGCCTCCAAGGGTGTACACATACAGTTAAACCAGATAACTGACACTTTTGCAGCTTCCACACAGTTCTGAGTGTGTGTTTATATATATGTGTGTATAGCTAGTCTTATCTCTGCACACAGACTTAGATGTAGTTATTCTTACTTATCTTTTTATAGAGAAAGTTTTGCTTGACTCCCTCCTCTTGAGGGGAGAGTCATTAAAACAAAAAAGGCTGATAAAAAAAAAATCAGCAGCACATTTCATTCAAGGTAGTTGGGAGTCTACTCTGTAGAGTTGAAGGGTACATCAATAGCTTCAAGGCTCTAAAAGGCTTCCTTGCTATACCCAGCAGCATTCATTCCTGAGAGGAATAGGGCGTGATTGCACAAAGATCTGCTCTCCAAACTCTCTTGACTCTTCTGCGGCTTCTCTTACTTCACTTTTTACTGACCCTCTGCTACCGCTTCTGCCATTTTCTTCTGCGGTTTTGTCTAACTTTACATCTTACTGAGCTTTTGACTTAGAGTGAGGTTTGTTCCATGGTGGCCACCATCACAACTGACTGTCCTACTAGTTGCAGTCAGCCACGGAAACGAGGAGGTTGTTAGGATGTCCTCCCTGTGAGATCAGCCTGGCATTATAGCCCAACTGCTGGTGACTACTGACTCATTCCGGTGGAAACCCGGGGTTTGTATTTTTACTTCAGTGTTCTGACCCACCTCTACTACACAACTGTGAACTACTGTATGTTTAGCTCGAAAAAGTCAAATTATCGCTTCCCCTCTGAAATCACCTCATCCAAAGTTCCGTGCCATGATGATCTAGCATGCTGTGTGGGAAAGGCAGACTTGAGACATTCTCTCGTTGATAATTAATTCAGGTGCATCCCTTTACCTGGTATGTCCCGGCAGAAGCCTACGCTCTGAGGAACATATCACCACTCAACTGCATCCAAAATTCAAATCTCTATAAGATCCAGTCACCTCAGCCTAGTGAGTCAGCGCTAATGTTTAACAGATGAGCAGATACAGGAGAGAGGGAGGGATTAGAGGAGAAGAGAAGAGAGGAGAGGAAAGGAAAAAAGGAATGAGTGAAGGTGTGAGATAAGATGGGGGCGAGGTGGAAAGGCGAGAATGAGAGCGGAGACGACGAGCATCAGTACACCGCCTGACTGCATCATTACCATAGCGACTAGTCCTGCCAGAGAGCCGCACATATTGGGCCAGGCTTGGCCCGGTTCTGACGCAGACCAGGGGTGCGTTTCCCAAAACCATAGTTGCTAACCTGTTAGCTGCAACTTAGTTGGTTGGCAATGGGAAATTACATTGCAACCAACAAAGCTGCTGACTTAGTTAGCAACTATGGTTTTGAGAAACACACCCCTGCTGGATCAGGATCAGAATTGTTCCCGAGTCAGAAATAAATCCTGCAATGTGTGGAAGCTCCAGACAAATGGGTTCAGCCAATGAATGAGACTGGTAGAGTGGAGCTAAAGGTAGAGTTGATATTTAACAGGCACTTTTATCCATAGGGACACCAACAGCGAACAGCGGGTTTGGGAATCGAACCCAAGTCGACCGATTGTTAGACGGTGACATTACCGCTGCTCCTTAACAATGGCTAAACGGACAAAGCACCTGAATTCAAAAAGAGAGCCTGTGTGACAATCAGGTTTAAGGCTGATTTTTAGCTTCACCTGACTTTTAGACTGCATCACCTGGTGAAATGCCCTGGCTATTCAGTTAAAACCATGTTGAATTTCTTCTCATTGTGTTTATCCAGACAACGGTATTGATTCACTCACCGAACCTGGTTCTCCAGAAAATGCATGTAGCGGTAGAGCAGGGTGTACGAGGGAGACAAAATCCCCACGGACTTCATCCGTGCCCCTCTCTCCAGCTCACTCTCCACCGGCATGTTGGCAAAGCATGCCAGCCCAAAGTACGAGCCTTTCCGGAAGTATCTGGAGAAAGAGAGAGAGAGAGAGAGAGAGAGAGAAAGAGAGGACGCAGACCTAAAGTTTCCTAAAGTCATTCTGTGTCTCTGACCTTACACACACTTACATTTAGTCATTAAGCAGATGCTTTTATTCAAAGAAACTTACAAAATGACGAATACCATTTGAGCTACAATGCAAAGGAGACCTTAAGTAATAATTAATACTACAACGATAAAGTCTATTACCAGAGAATGAGAGTGCAGAAGTCTAACTTATCGCACAAATCTATACATCCTGTGGTGTGGCTGATTTACTTCCCTATCTAAAGACACAATTACTGAAATGATAAGAACATAGGATGACAGAGAAAATAGGATGACAGGAGACTGTGCTCGCCTCGCATGGACTCTTACATGAAATCACTGGCAATTCTGTGGGAGCCACTGGCCATGGACTTGAATTCCACCCCGTCTAAGTTCATATCCTGAGGAAGGCACCATTCCACCATGTTACCTGGACATGAAACATCATCAGCTGGCATTAGAGAGAGTGAGTGTAGAGAGAGTGTCTGCATGGCATTATCTATGTGTAGATTAGGTTATGGGGTTAATAATAAGATTCAGATATAATCTAAAGAGGTGTGTCTCTATTTTGCCCTACAATAGATGTTTTTTTTCTACTACTGCACAAAGAAGACGGAACTGACTCAACTTTCTTGCTAAAAACTCAGATGTGTGGAGACACAAAGGGGAAGTTAGGGAGAGAAAATGTAAGTTGTGAGTCACCAGAGTTCCACCATTATTGGACTGTAATGGCGTGACTCAAGAGAGATGGCGAGCGAGTGATTACTCAGTAATTACTTTTCTCAGACAGAGTACCTTTTGGGGAAAAAATGAACTGCTACTGTAGAGTTTGCTAGATTGAACTACATCATTAACATGTCTGGATGCACTAATGATAATGCACTAATGATGCACTTCTATGTGGATGCTGATAAAGAGGCCCACAATGAAGACATCCTTGCATGAACTTCCATACCTTTCATGCATCGATAACTTGCTCAGTGTAGGGTTACTCAGCATTTCACAGACTAGAGTTACTTTACTTAACGTTACAGAGAGAACTGTTTTAAGTCTTGAAAGACAGTGGACAGACAGAGGCTTCAGACAGTCCACCATGAGAACCTTATTCTGGTGAAGGCCCCAGAATTATTTTCTGCTAAATTTCAGTGAGACTTCAGTGAGAGTTTAATGCACAGACACTGAAGAAAAAAAGAGTGAATCAGCCGGGTTGTTTCAGGGCTGTAACTTCAATCTGATCTTCACACTTCTGGATGAGCTCACAGCCAGGAGCCATCCAATCTAATAGGCTATGTTTCACTAAAAGGTCACAAGCAATGATGAGCATGCTCTTGCATGTTCCCTGTGATGAGGGTTACTGGTTGTCTTATTCCAGGTACAATAACACACGCAATCTCCTCCATACTTCATCCTTCATACTCCACTCCTCACTTTTGGCAAAAGGATACTAAAGTGTCAGTTATCTGGAGCCAAAGATTCTGGTAGGCTAGTTGTGCCATGGGGAACTTACACCATAAACAATAATAAAAAAAACAGTCCCATGGGGAACTTACACCATACCGTAAAAAGGTAGTTGTTGTGAAAATTAGGCTACAGCAGGGCAAGAAGGCTATTCAGTCATGCTTGCGTTTTACTTCAACACTATGACTAGGCCTAAGTGAGGAAGAAGTATGAACTTAAGTGAGTCATTCCCGTTTACAAAAGTACTCTAAGTCAACAAGGTCAGTGCCGTAACTTGGGCTTTCCATCACTTCCACAGTGGATTCAAATGGATCTTTTTAAAGCGGCTCCACTATTTTGAAGTCAACAGCACTTGAGTTTAACAGGTGTAAAGGCGTCCGAAAGCTAATTAGATTGCTCCAAAACATAAAGCACATTAACTTAGAATTGATTATACCTGGCTAGCCCATCCCATACATATCCTGGTTAAGGGGATTTATCCTAAGTCCCTCCTCACCAAAGGCTGAGTAATAACACTGTTAACATTTGCCTCGTTTATTTTTTACATATCTTATTTGAACTGCGTGATGAAATGTTTTCTGGTAAGATAAGCACAGTGAGGCCAAACTTGCTACGGCTGATGTTATAGCAACGTCATGCTATAGGAGGCTATGTTGTCACACCTGCCTGCCCCACAACGTTAGCGGATCGCCGAATTATTTGTTTAGCTGTTTACCATCAGTCTCACCTGATCTGGTATCAAAGGTGACAACAAACACGGCGATAATTTGGTCCTTTTCCTCCCATCCGCGTACTGTACGGTCCTTAACGGACAGTCCCGGGAACGTACTGTCCTGCCCGGGGCTCTCAGCATCGCCTCCTAGTCCACCCTGCTTGGATGGCGAGCTCGAGTCCCTGCTAGTAACAGCTGCTACACCCGCCGGAGCCCCGGGACTGGTACTCCATCCAGCTCCGTGAATCGAGTTGTCCGCTGGTCGGCAATTAGACGGACTGGACTGCAACTCGTTTTCCTCCTGTGAAGACGGAACTGTCGGAACCGGTTCGGGCGGAGGAACCTCCTCCCAGTCCAGGAGCGGAGCGCGATCCGACTGCTCCACCATGGTGCTCGGCTACGATTTCTTCTAAGACGGAAACACTTTATGCTTCGTTCGATGTACAACAAACGCATGCAAACATGGGTAACGCGGTTGTAATGAAATAAAATATGGTGCGCCGATCATTCAAATGCAATTTTGAAATACCACAGACTAGGACTTGCTGTCACCCAGTGCTCCAACAGAGTGTTTTGATCACGTCACACACTTCCGCTCACGTGTTTTCTAGGCTTCATGGTTCACAGCTCAATATTTGAGTTTCTCTGCCCAGCATTGCATAAAGGGGTACGTGGCTACAATGTATAAAACAAATAGAACAAAAACAAATTCCACCGAATGGCAGAAAGTAGCAAGTTGAATACACTGTTGCAGACAAAAAAGGTAAACAGTATAGCCTAATGCACAAAGCAGTCTTCGCTATGTGTAGCCTATATTATGGCCTAGGTTTAGCGATAAATATCTGTTCACTGAACTTGATTATTTTTACACGTTTTAAAAACTGCGGCCCAAAAATCAGGTGCAAATAGAAACCCATCTAACGCGTGACAGGTGACGTAGGCTATTTTGATAAATCTTCCCTCCCAATTAACATACCTGGCGGGAACGTGGGAGTCAGGTGTGGTTGTCCATTTGGTGAGTATGGTGTGAAACCTCTTCATCTCATCACATTTTGCGTAATAACATATAATTTCTCACCAAGTAACTCTAAAACATTTCACAATTCAGAGACAATGTTTCAGATGTGTGTTTGGGGGGGGAAGTCGACAAGGCGGCACAAATAGTTGTTAGCATTTTTCGACAATTAAATTCTTTAGTACCTAAAGGCTCATGTCGGGTTGCCTAATCCCTTAAAACTCTGGTGACTGATGAAAAATAGCCTAATGCAGGATGTGTGGTCAATTAATAGCAGTACATCTAGAGACGGTAGCCACAGTGACATGGCTGCATCTGCTAATTTGTTTGGGTAAAAATGCCCCTTCATTACACAACTTATATGTAGCCTTGAATTACTGCAGGATTCCCATTCTATCAACAGTCTTATCACCCTGTAAAAATGGATGGCTTAGTACTTGTCCAGAAAACTTTTAATCCTGTTGCCTACACAGGGCCTTGTGCCAGTGCACCCAAGCAAGATTTATGAATCAAGATAGGTCTAGAATGTAATAGCAACAGATCAACACAGACTATGCTGAAATATCTAAGAAAGTTGCACACATTGTTATATGATCCTACATCTAGCAGACCATCTGGAGCAGGCATATGGCGCGTTCAGGTGACCGATTGCTGCAGCCCCTCTGCTTCTCCAGCTGTGGGGAGGAGGACAGCAGCGATAGCTCGTCGGAGGACTGGGCCCCAGTACGGAGGAGCCCTAGTTTCAGGAGGAGCCCCAACTGTAGCAGAAACCCCAACTTTAGCAGAAGCCCCAGCTTTAGGAGCCCTGTCCAGAGCCCGTCTTCGGCCTGCCGCACCCCCAGGGTCCAGCGGCACCGTCAACGCAGTATCACCACGTCTCCTACCTCCTTCCCCAGCTCGCCCATTCCTTACGCTGCCTGGAACAAGCTGAGGCTGTGTGAGTCACCCTACACACCGAAGGTGAATCTGACAAATCCACACCTATAGAGATGCATGCAAATGCATACAATGGTCACAAAAAGGTACAATACCAAAACACCCACTACTACACCCATTAGTTGGGTAGATGCAATCCTCTTTCTTAGCATCAGTTGATGGACTTGGTTCTATCCCCACTATAGATTCCACAGTAAGTCCCTCTGAAGTGGATCTCTTGTAAGATTAGTGAAATGCCTCAGTCTTGGGCTAACCACTAGCCAATACAATTTATAGTTATCTTAAGACTTGAATAAGCTTAACGAAAAACCTAAATCAACAATTTTGATAAATAGGCAAGTAGCTAAAGTTTGGGACCAAATCCTGTTAACATATTTGTTTCCATTAATAAACAAACTCTTAAGTTTGCGACAAATAAGACTCCACTCTATTCCACTTCAGTGTAGGCCTACGGGGAGGCCGTGGCCCACTGGTTAGCACTCCGGACCTGTAACCGGAGGGTTGTCGGTTCGAGCCCCGACCAGTGGGAACGGCTGAAGTGCCCTTGAGCAAGGCACCTAACCCCTCACTGCTCCCCAAGCGCCGCTGTTGTAGCTGGGAGCTCACTGCGCCGGGATTAGTGTGTGCTTCACCTCACTGTGTGCTGAGTGTTTCACTAATTCATGGATTGGGATAAATGAAGAGGCCAAATTTCCCTCACGGGATCAAAAGAGTGTATATATACATATACTTATTTTCAGAAATCCGCACCCTGACATTCTGGACAGTTTAGGCAGGTGACAGGACTACCTATATGAATTGAAGCAGAGCCCAAGGTCAGTCTAATGGAAATCTAATACTGTTAATGTAATTGTGTGGCCGGGGTGTCTCCTGCTCTAGAGTCTGCTGTCCAAAGCTGTCCAGCCCAGCTCCTGCAGCAGGCCTCCCAACAGCCAGAGGGCGCTACACTTCTCCTCCCGTGAGCCCCTCAGCCGTCTCCCCTCGGTCAACGTCAACCCCTTCACCCCCGACACCGTCCGCAGGAGCAGTGAGCACTACAAGAGGAAGAGCCGGTGGAGTGATGATGATGATGACTGCCATAGGTACTGTGGAGGATGGGGTGAAGAGCAGGGAACTGGAGACTTTTCATGTTTGTTCCCGTTGATGAAGTATAAGGCTTATTTATGTACTTTATTCAGGTCAAAAGATGCCCAGACTTCATCCGATGAAGAGTATTGTATGCCTCTGAAGGTATGGCTTAATGTTCATAGTAGTATGAATTTATGAGTTAAGCAGGCTAAAGATTTCGGTTTCAACCTCATATGTAATGGTCTCGATGAAGATTATGTTCTAATGATGAACTTGCCACTTATTTGTAGGCCTAAATCTATCCATTTTTATTGTCTCACTTCAATCATTTTAGAACTCTAGTCTTTGACAGCTGATTTGTGTCATCAAATAATCTTTGGCCCTTTCTCCTCTTAGACCTTGTTTTTCTCCTAACTTCTCTCGCCTCTCCCCTGTCTGTGTGCGTGTGCTGCATCGTCACCAGAGACCCGCTGTGCAGGCGCTGATGCTCTCTCGTTACGAGAGCGAGTTCCTGGAGCTCGGGCGGCTGGGCGCGGGCGAGTTTGGTGCCGTGTACAAATGCGTGAAGAGGCTGGACGGTTGTCTTTACGCCATCAAGCGCTCCCGCCACCCTCTCGCCGGCTCCGCCAATGAGTGAGTCACGCACACACGTCTGTGCTACTGAGCGTGTGACGGGATTACACTGCAGATGTCGTCATTAATAATAAATAAATATCTGCCATCATTTCCTCTGTCTTGTTTGCTTGATATACTAAAGTGGAGAAATAAAATGTTGCGTATTTGGATAAAAGAACCTGCAGCGTTTGTTCAAAACTGAAGCTTGTGTACATGCCATTTTTCTCCTCTGTGTTTTTGTTTGTTTGTTGTGTAGACAGCTGGCTCTGAAGGAAGTGTATGCCCATGCAGTGTTGGGCCACCACCCACACGTCGTCCGCTATTACTCCGCCTGGGCAGAGGAGGACCACATGATCATTCAGAATGAATATTGTGATGGTAGGCTTATCACACATACAGGCTTTTTCATCATATAGATAGACTACACAATGTGACTGTTTTTTTATATGTTAGTTTATATAGTGTATCTATGTGATTGAATAATGATTGTCATATAATCTTTTCACTGAGTATTATAGTAGACGTATGGATGCATGGGCATCATGTGTTGGTGATAAGGTTCAGTAGCACTTCAGTGGTAGTGTTTAATTCTGTTTACAAAAATGTGCAATGCTGAGTAATGTCAAGCGTTATGGTGTCTGTTTTCTGTGTTCCCAAACAGGTGGGAGTCTCCTGGATATCATGACAGAAAAGGAACAGCAGGGGGAGTACTTTAAGGAGCTGGAGCTGAAGGATCTGCTGCTGCAGGTGTCCATGGGCCTGAAGTACATCCACAGCTCTGGCCTAGTGCATCTGGATATTAAACCCAGTAAGTCACAATCATGGTCTGTTCTAGGCCTTTTCTTCCATCTATCAATCTCGCCAGTTTCCACTTTACAGCCTTATTACTGTAGAGGGAGATTTCCAGCTTTACTATTTAAATTAGCTACCCTGAAAAATACCTAGGAATACAGCATGTATTGTATACACACTAAATGTTTTGTTTGTAGTGGTTTAAGGAAGCATATGTTGTGTACAGGCAACATCTTTGTGTGTCTGCGACCTGGCTCTAGTGCAGGAGGAGAGGGGGACAGTGAGGAAGAAGAGGATGTGTACCCTTCATCAGGCGTGGTTTACAAGATTGGTAATGTATAGTGCTGATTTTAGTTCATATGCCAATTATCAGGTGCTCACCTGGCAAGTCAGACCCCATATCGGTGGATGAGCAAACCACTGTTGTGAAGTGTTTACCTGATTTAAAAAAAAAACTAAAAAAAACATCTAAGTATTTTAGTATTTATTTGTATAGCACAGTGGCCACTCAAAGCACTTCACATAGACATGCATAAAGACAACGTAAACACTCAATATTAAGTCCATGGTCATTGGCCAGTGATGATTCTCCTGATGTGAACAACACAGGAAAATGGTGTTCTTGAGCAGGCTAGGCAACATGTGGCGATGTCTTACCTGGTGCTGGTGTTCCTCAGGTGACCTGGGCCATGTGACGTCCATCTCCAACGCCCAGGTGGAAGAGGGAGACAGTCGCTTCCTGGCCAAGGAGATTTTGAATGAGGTAAAGGAGTTGGTGCTGACAGGGATTTAGCAAATAGCTGCTGCTTATAACCGACAGCTTCTGGATGTAGATTGGACCAGTTCTAAATTAAGCTGTTATTCTATAGCCGCTACTTTCAGTCTTGGCTAGTCACTAGTGCACTTTTTTTTCACCAGTAAAGAGGAAGAACCCATTTCAATGCTATAAACGTCCTCTTAATTCAGGTTCTTGGGGCTTGTTTAAGCAGAGGAACCCTCATAAAGGCTTCGTATAAACTTACAATAGACTCTTTAGAAATGCACAACCAGCGGTCTACTTTGGTTGGGACTGGTTCTTCACCAAGCCTTGAGTTTATTGAGATGAGTCTGTGTCACATGCTTCCAGGTTTGCCTCTACTGTAGTTCTGAACTCTGAACTGCCTCGTTCACTCTGCCTGCAGGACTACCGCGAGCTGCCCAAGGCAGACATCTTTGCTCTGGGTCTGACGGCACTGCTGGCTGCTGGCGCCCCACCGCTGCCCCAGAATGGAGATGAGTGGCACCGCCTGCGCCAGGCTCTCCTGCCCGTCCTACCACAGAAGCTCTCCGCGGCCTTCTCCAGTCTCCTACGGGTAGGTTCAATAAGTTCACTAAACCCAGAGTGATTCCTAAACCCAAATGCAATTGCTGTTAGTACAAATAGGGATATATGTGTGTGTGTGTGTGTTCCTATAAATATGTTCATGATGGCATGTTTCTATGTGATGACTGTCCATTTACTGTCTTCTGTCTGTCTGTCTGTTGTCTTTGGTATTTATTTAATACAGTAGGTTTCTGGTTATTTTGTTTGTGCACTAGGGCCTGCTGGACCCCGATCCTGTGCTACGTCCATCTGCGTCTGTGCTCTGCAAACACCCTTTGCTGAGGAGGGAGCGGGCTGGCAAGATAGCTGCAGAGCTGCGCAAGGAACTGAACGTGGAGAAGTTCAGGACTGCTATGCTAGAAAGGTCAGTCAGGGGGTTCAAAGATCAAGAGGTCAAGCATTAGGGCTTTAGTATTGAGATCTAAAGGAGCACAGATCCAGTTGTATTAAACATCAAAAACCACAGTGTAGTTTTGTTCAGGTTTTAATGGTCAGTACACTTACAAATGAAGAACAAGTGCATTGGTGCCCCAGAGTGGAAATGTGATTGAAATCTTTGCATGTGATGTTGCAATAGCTGAACTGTGCAAGAGTTCGACCTGTTCAATACTCAAATGTCCAGAAGGGGGAAGTATTGTCATTAGTTATCAGGCTTTCAGTCAGGTAGTTGATCTGAGCTGAGGACAATGGACTTGTCTGTAACTGCTGTAAATGTTAGTTGGCTGTGCTCCACGTGGACAGGGTTGTACAGCCAGAGCTGCGTGTGCACACTGCTGTTAAAGAGACAAAGATTATTTAATTGGGTGAATGTCATATCTGACATTCTGTTGGTTTAATTTTGATATGGACGTTTCACAACAATCCGAAAGTGAGTGCAGAAATCTGCTAGCAGATGTTATACAAGTGCACAGAAATGGCTGAGGGTGAGATGGAGGACCCAGACTGAAGCATAGGACATGTGCAAGCAACAGTGCAAGCTGGTACATTTGAGAACAGACACCGTTTTGCACTGGAGCAGAGCAAATTTGTATGCAATCGGGGGCTAATTAAGAGACAAAAGGTAGGATTTGATGGAAAACATGGCAAAATATGAAATCAACAAAATCCTAATTTTATAATACTGCAATATTCATGTAGACTGCCTGCCCGCCACTAGAGAATGATGATCCTTGTGGACAATGCTCTCATATAATCAAGTGTACTTTCATAGCCTGACGTAGCCATACTCAATTCTAGTCAGTTTGACTGACTTCCAGGCTAGTACTTTCATGATCTAGTCGTGTAAAATATTTTTTCTATGTTTTGTCCCTCTACAGGGAACTAAAGGAGGCCAGGATGGCTGCATTGTCTCCCCAGCAGAGTGCTACATCCATGAGCCACTGTGACCAAACAGGCCCTCTACCCAAAAAAGGCCAACGGCTCGTGGGCCGAAATGCTTCAAGGTCCGTGAGCTTCAGCGGCCTGAGGCGCTGAGTTCTCTTTTTAGGGCATTGTGGGACTTGTGGGTTTTTAATTACAAAGCTCTTATTGTGTATGCATATCTGAAAATACAGCTGCCATAGCTGGCATAGTGGGACTCTACTCAAAGAGTGTGTATTAGCATAGCTATTCACCAGATTGCACGAGGAGTTGGAAATACGGACACGTAGCGTGTTACTGATATGCCGTGATGAATTGATGTGTAACACTGTGTTTTAATCACTGAGTGGGTTTTTGAGTTTTCCCTGCTTACATGTGCTGCTTTGTTTTTATATAGTGTCCATTTTCCATTCATGCCTCACTGGAACCTTGGCATTAGCAACTGTCCACTCTTGCAGACCCGAGAGTGGCCTGTAACTTTTGACTGAAATGTTTTTTTAACCGTGTAAATATACTGTAAATAAATTTTAGAGTTGTATCAGGATTCTCTGAAAAATCCTTTGTGTTCAGTTTCATCCTGGTATATTCTGATAATGGAAAAAGGGTTTGAAAGAAGGAAGGCTGATGTCACAAAGGGGATTTCCCCAGACAACCAGTTAGACGTTGATACAAGTGTATCCTCAAGATATATGCCCATGTAGGATAAATGTGTGCATGTTGTAGATTTGCACAGTTTGCACACATGCCTTTTTAAAATTCAATATAAATGCAAAATAGAACTCTAGACCCAGGAGTTTTTGTTTAGTGCCTCCTAAGTGTTTACATGACGTGTAAAATGTGCAATAGGGTTTTTATTATTTATTTATTTTTAGCATGCCTTCCATGTCATTCTCCAATTTAAGCATTTTTGCAGCTTGGAAAGTTTAGTAGGCCTACTAGTTACAAGGATACAAGGAAATTTATTGTCACATGCATATAGTTACTGGAAGTAAGAAATGCAGTGAAAGTATGTCTGGTGTCAGCCTATTTGTGCATTTATGGGGGGGGGGGGGTAAAAAGTGCAGTAGAAGAGGGGTTTAGTAGATTAAGTGGCAAGGGCTGCATAAGAAAGATAGGGGAGGATTGGGATTGGGGGGCACCAACAAGGAGCACCCAAGAGCAACAGGGGCAAGGAAAAACTCCCTTACCAAGGAAGAAACCTTGGGGAGATCCACGGCTCAAGGGGCTAACCCAACTAACAACTGGGGGTGACAGGGGAGATGGGATAGTGGGCCAGAAAGGCTAGGCAATCAAGGACATGGGTAGATAGATGGAGGAGAAATCAAAAATGATAAATAAAAAGTTCTATGGAGATGTGCAAAAGTTGGAGAAAGTCAGATGTGTGTGTGTGTGTGTTTTGACGTGTGATGAAATAAGAAAATAAATAAAAGGTCTAGCATAGAGAGAGGGATGTAAAAGTGCTAAAGGTCATGTAGGTGTGTGTGTGTGTGTGGGGGGGGTCATGAGTGCAAATTCAGTATAGTGTGAATTCGTATGAATGTGTGCAAAGTCAGTATAGTGTGAGTTCAGAGTTCTGATGGCCTGGGGATAAAAACTTCTGAGTCTCTCAGTTCTGGCTTTGTGACTACATAGGCGTCTTCTTGATTTCAGCGGTAGGAATAATCCATTGTTAGGATGAGAAAAGTCCTTCAGAATCTTTTGGGCTCTTAGGAGTACTCTTCTGGAATCTTGTAGAGCAGGGAGTTGAGTTCTTATAGTACGTTCAGCTGAGCGCACTACTCTCTGCAAAGTACTACAATCTCTAACTGTGGAGTTCCCATACCAGGTGATGATGCTACCAGTTAGAACACTCTCAACCGCTGAAGTGTAGAAGGCCTTCATGATGGATGTAGAAACTTTGAATTTCCTTAGCTGACGAAGGAAGTAGAGTCGTTGTCTGGACTTCTTCGGAACATATTGAGTTCATGTTAAGTCTTCAGTAATGTGGACACCAAGGTATTTAAAACTTGTGACTCTCTGCAGGTTGCCCGCTGATCTTAAGTGGGGTGTAACTGTAGTTCTGCTGCTTCCTTCTGTAATCCACTACCCTTTCCTTGGTTTTATTGATATTCAGTGTCAAGCTGTTAGATTGACACCACTGTGCCACCGCAGTTCCTCGGTTGGGTGTTTCGTTTGAGTTTTACTTCGTTACATCCGTCACATTTACACTTTGAAATGTTATGTAATAGCACAATTATTTGCTAGATAAACAAAAACTATTTATTTAGGTGTAACCAGAGAATGTCTAATAAGGGGTGTAACTTTCAGACTTCACACTGAGGAGAACGTTCGGCATATAGTACGTCATTTTCCTTCTGGCGCGGAACTTTAAAAACAGGAGGAGCTCATTGGGTTACATCACACTGACTTGACGTTTTCATCAAACTTGGTAAACACGAGAGACCGAGGGTACGTTCACGGGTATGACAAACAGTTTTGAACATACCGAACATTACAATGTAATTCCTTGTGGGATGTAACGACGCAGTGTTTCTGGTAGAATATGTGTAGCAGTTAACGATTCAGTGAAGACTATCGATATAAGCTATAACGTTTAAGTTAATGTTTGTTAACTTTACTGACTGAAGTCAGTTAACATTAGCAAACTGAACTTTAAGAAGTAACGTTAGTGATGTTACACATTCACGTAAAATATAACGTTAATACCCAAGTTAACTCCACTAAACTTGCCTAGTAAGATTGAAGAACAAATACAATACAACGTTACATGGGAGATTGTGAACGATTTCCTGTTAAGATGGATAACGTAAGTGCTAACTGTTAACGCTAACTAACATTGTTAAGAATGACTTGGCGGTTATTTTCGCTGTATATCTTTTAATGTTGGATCTCATACATTTGCCCAAAAACTACTGCTGCGGAGTAGAGGGTCGAAGCGGAAGATCTTTGGAGTAGCAGCTAACGGTAACTTAAGTTAATTTAGGCTGTATAGGCAAGTCGTCAATGTTAGTTGGTGATCAGGCTAACGTTACACCTGATCATATTTAATACTACGCAAGACCGACAGTTATACGCTAGCAGCTAAACATTAAAGATAGCAACTACTGTGTACCTATTAACGTTAACGATCACGTTTATTATTTTAAGTTGTGCCTTTGTTAACTGTCAAACAAGATGACGTTAAGAAAAGAAATGGACATTAATGAATGAATTCCAAACAACTTATTTTAGAGACCAAGGTTTGCCAGCAACACTGGGACAGGACCAGCATGGACGCTACCGGAGATGCAAACAGCTTGCTCGGTACATCCCTGGTCTTCCTCACGTTCTTGCAACAGAAGGGTTGCCAAAACGATGACCTTGAACGAGAACTATCAGACTTGAAGAGGGACTTGAAACATGGTCAAGATATCAACTGCAACGGTATTGGGCTCGTGTGTACCGACGGCTCACTCAGCGGAGAATTGCACAGTGGGGATGACGGTGAACTTCAGACAGATGGACACTCGCCTACTGTCCACCTTCAGATGTTCGTACTAGACCAGCATCCTCATGTGCAGGCGCCACCACCAGGTGAAATGTCTTAGTGTACGATGCAATCTGTGACAGGTCAGCCACACAGTAGGAAGCATGTTGTACATCCAAACTTTTTGTTTGCAAAGAAACAATCTGAACATGCTGATTGGCTGCAGTGCACTACACAGTGCCACAGTTCAGTGCACTTCCTTTGTCACTGAAACCAAGACACCACTACATCACCACAGTGTCCTCCACTCGCCTCATGTTCACCTTCAGATGTTTGTACTAGACCGCCATCACCAGGTGGAGGCACCACCAGGTGAAATGTCTCAGTAGTGTACGATGCAGTTTATGACAGCTCTACAGTACTGTAGGTTGTTCTGTAGTGTTATTGGTTTGCCTTCGCTCTTTGTGACTATGACTGAGGACAGTTCTGATTATAATTTGCAGTTCCAGTCCCTGACCAGGCTCTGAGGGACATCGCCCAGGAGTTGATCCAGATTGCAGACCAGTTGGAAAATGATGTGATGGCCCATGCAACAAACAGACTCTTGAGATCCCTGCAGAATTCTGAGAAAGAGGTGCGTGGTTCCATGCTAGGGCAGGTTTAGGGATCAGCTTGTCTCATTTTAGTATTGTAATCGGTCTCTTTTTTTTGAACTGACATTAAGATCTATGACCAGTACTGAATACAGGTGCATCTCAAATAATTAGAATATCATGGAAAAGTATTTTTTTGCATTTATTTCAAAAAGTTAAACTTTAATATTATCTAGATTCATTACACATAAAGTGAAATATTTCAAGCCTTTTTTTGTTGTTATTTTAATCTTGATTATTCTCTAATCTTGATGATTACCGGGTTACAGCTAATCAAATCAAAAATCCAGAATTTCAAAATATTAGAATAATACATTTATGATACAGAAATGTCGACCTGAGATGAATTCTAGTCAGCTAATTAAGTCAAATGGTTTCCTGAGCCTTTAGTCTCTCAGTCTGTGCAGAGAAATGATCTTATTTACAATATAACTTTTTTTCTTGAGATGCACCTGTACTTTTTCTGGCTCTAGTGTGGGAGAGTTCCTACAGTAGGAACAGAATGTCGTTGGGGTGCATGGGCCAACTTCTTGGTCTTTGTTTGCTGGGAAATCACGTGTCCAGTGTTCTATTTGGATGGAGTTGTCTACTGCTGATTAAGGTTCTCCAGACACACTGTTGCTCTGTATCAGCAGGGAACAGGGAAGTGCCCGAATAATATTGTTTAGCAACATTGCTTAGAAAAATTGTCATCATGTGTATCTGTTTGGCAGTTAGATAGACCTGAGTGTATACAATCTATGTGTTTTCTAGGTGTGCACAAGCAGAACAAAGTATGTTTTAAATGAACACATGCTGCTTAAAAACATACAGAATATTTTGTACTTCTTTCTGTGAGAAGTGTGTTACTGTTTGTGTGGGTTCACACCTATGACAGTGTGTTTGCATGTGTTTGTATAGAACTGGAGTAAGCACCTGAAGCAGGCGGTGGAGCAGGTGCACGTATCTCTGCGGTCTGGCACCAGCCTTGGGGATCTCCCTCAGGAGCGTGTGACACTGGCTCTCTCCCTCTCGCTCATCAAGGCTGTGTGTGAGCACACCCCGCGCTTCCTCCGAGACCTCTTCCACATCTGGCAGCAGCAGCACGTAAGGTGACCCCCACCTCACCACCTGACCCAACCCAAAGACCAAATGAATGCCATTGTAACTCAGGTGAGAGACCAGTCCTTTCTGACTCTTGATTCCAACATGAACAGTATATTAAAGCCTAATACTTGGTTATAGTTGTTGTCCAATATGAAACAAAAGAGGCAAAGTTAAGAGTGAAATGTTTTCAGTGAATGTAATTCCAGGAAGTGAATGTCTGTTTTGGATGTCCTTATTTTTCTACACCTATAGATCAGTTGTGCCTTAAATCACTCATTTGCCCTTAAACCTGTGCATATTTTCCCCGACTTTAAATGCAGACTGTATTCACACCCCTTAACACAAGCAGAAACACATTGCACAGGATTCTCACTCTGTCAGATGCAGAATTCCATGACTTTTCCCTGACAAACAAAAACTGAATTTCCATGACCTACCATACAATGAATGGTACAATATACAGAGAAAAGATTTCAGTGCAGCCACGTAACATTCAAGAATCTTTTGCTTTTTTAGAGGGAGATGAATAAATGGGCGTTGGATAAGCAAAGTTAGGCTAGGCATGGAAATATATTTGTATTTATGTATTTTGGCAAATACATTTTAAACTGCTAAAATAAAATTCCATGACTGCTCCAAAAATGTATGGAATAGATAGACTTTCCATAATTCCATATTCCAGAAATTCCATGACCTGTGAGAACCCTTATTGCATGAATGTCCCTTTTACATAATTGTGTAGCTATAAATACCTTATACATAGGAATGCATAGATGGTGGTGGCTTTGATACGTGGCACATGACAAAAGAATTTGGTGCTTTATTGAACCTGAACCGTAATCTGAGCACGCAAACCACTTCCCTAGGTGGTTTAGGAAGGATCTCACCACATAACCTTGCAGCGTAAATCCTGAAGCACAGTAATACTTCCCCGACAAGGACCCTTCTAGTTTGACTAGTATAAATACTACTCAAATTAGTTTTTCATTTGTTTTGAAGAGGAAGGAATGGATTGTGATGATTGTGATGGATTGTAAGGTGTGCCTCAAAATGTTCCTTTTACATTGACTCTTATTTATCTTTCTTGATAGGGGATGACCACTGCCATCTTTGCTGTTCCTGGTTCCGTCCAGCTGAATTTCTGAACATATTTGCCGTCTTCTTCTTTTGCTTAAACATGTTGTGTGAAAGAAAGGGAACAGTGAGAACTATGAAATAGAAAAATGAAGTTTTGTTATTTTTGTACTATTTGTATTTTTGGGATTAAAAAAAAAAGAGTGCCATAACTAATGCATTGAAGTGAAGCCTGTTAATGCTTTTTAGTTAGTAACAAGTCTCAAATCATGTGACAAGACTTGCCAGAAGTTTTGGTGTCATTATAACAGCCTTAAGAAGTTTCCAGAAGAAATTTTGTGTACAGGAGAAAGACACAGCATAGTCACACAGATACACTGCAAACTCTACAGTTTTTTCCTTTATTTTTTCCTTTTTGTTTCAAACCACACAGACGCACATACTGTACAGTAGGAAACATATTGTACATCCAAATTTACAGTAAAACTGTTTCCAAAGAAACAATGTGAATATGCTGATTGGCTGCTGTGCACCACAGTATCACGGTTCAGTGCACTTCCTCTTTCACTGGAACCAAGACACCAGAGCCCTCCAGCAGCAGTCCTACACGTGCAGGGAGTGTGTGTGGTGTGTGTGTGGTGTGTGTACCATTCTGTCACTAGTAGGTTTGTTAACAAGTACCCGTCAGCTCAAGATTTGAATGTGTGTGTGTGTGTTTCTACTCAAACCTTTTAAAATTACCTTTTTATAATACAAACACTATGATACATACAGTGGGGGCTACACCAGGTGTGCAACTGAAACGTGCTGTTCGCAGAGTGTGTGCCACAACAATTAGCTTTCACTATTACAAATGGAACTGGCTGCATCAGATGTGAGAGCTCAGCACAAAAAGAAATGAGACCAGTCTTAAGTAAAAAAAAACACTTCAGTTGTGCTTCTGGTGTAGTCTGGCTGTCGGGCCTGACATTTAAAGTAGTCACTCTTTTTATCTCGTTCCTGTAATCAAAACTGATGCACGGTATTGCAATCACGCGTTCACTTCCTCATATGTAACAAATGATTGGGCACAGAAGACAGGTGTGATTGGAAAATAATATGAAATCTACCCCCATACTGCCACATGTCTAGCTTATTTGACACACCAGATAGCAGTTGATTTAGAAATGGAACATTTTGTCGGTCATTGCTTTCTAGGCTTCCTAAACCTATTTTTTGACATTCACCAGAGTAGGAAAGCCTGTGTGTTAATGTTGCTGATTGTTTGTGCCAGACTTCACAAATGCCTTTCTCCTGGAAGTTACACAGGAGATTCTAACTACCTATCAAAATCACCAGCTACCCCATTTAGGTTGCATTCCAGTTATTGCATCTTTCATATTTTTAAATGCTCAGAAGCTTGCAATGCACATGCTGCTGCGGTCACAGTAATTCAGCTGAGTTTGTTGACAGGTAGGCACACCATGGGTAAAAGGGTTTGAAAGGTAGGCACGTAGAGGACACAGCATGGGTAGAGTGTGTTTGAAAGGTAGGCACACAGAGGTTGGGCGGGCACCAGCTCGACAAGGGCCTGAGGGGGTGATCAGGTGCGGAGAGTGATCAGCAGGACAGAGGCAGACCGTCAACGGTAAATTTGTAAGTCTGAAAGCCCAGCAGTGAGTAGAGCAGAGGAGCTGCAGATCACAGAGGTAAAGACCAAACAGGCCAGGGCTGGTAGCTAACAGATGTCTCAATGTACGTGTGTGTGCATGTGTTAAATGTTCTGAAACCTAGGACTTCAACAGAGGAGGTGCTCTCAACAAAACTTCCTTAAACAACCACACATTTTTTTGCACCTCTGTGCAAACACACATGCACACCACAGTGTTCAAAGGTATACTGGCATTAAATCTGATGAATAAAGCAATGCAAGGGTTTCCAGCACAGTTTTAATGAAGGGAGAAAAAAAAAAACATCAGCAAAACTATCCATATTCTTAACCTCAGCTCATCATAAACCTCAGACAATCTGAAAAAGAAAGGTACAACTGCAGAAAAGTAATGGAAAAGCAAGTTCCTGTGACAAGACACCAGGTCAAGTCAGTGTCTAATGATTCCTCCAACTTCAGATCACTGAGCTGAGGTAACCTACAGTTTGAGGAACCAGAGCCTTATTTTGATATCCTTTTTCAATTAGTTTCTCTCACTCAGATGAATGGTGAAATCTTGTCTCAACACTTCCTACTAACTACAACAGACCTAGAACTGACTATCTACATTTGAAGGAGGTCCTCACAACCGTGCAGGGACCGCCTATCTACATTTGAAGGGGGTCGTCACAGCTGTGCAGGGACTGCAAGCACATTCACAGGGTACAATCCCTCTCCATCCTCCTCGCATAATCTCCATCTAGGAATGTGTAGGACATGGCAATAACTGCAGACTCACTGGACACCATGGCATCTATGGATTGACCCTGAAGACGCTGAAGTTTAAAGCTCTGCTTAATTAGCCAACAGCACTTCAGATGTCACGGGGACAGAGTGGTTGCACAAGATGGCAGATGTACGTCAAACCATCTGATCGTATCTGTGCATGAGTCATTTAGGGACTTGAGGTTGGGCCCAGTTCTGCCTCGTCTCAAAACGGCTGGGGATGGTGTTGTTTATGAACTTGTATCAGCCCATTCACATGAACTAAAAGACTAACATCTCCCTTTCTACCAAAGTTATTTTCATATTTCAGGATGACTCAAATCTGCAGTTTAAAACAAAAAACAAACAAACAAATAAACAAACAAAACAAACAAGACACATCCATTATATTGGGTCAGAGTGATGCATCTTTGTGGCTTGTCAGTGTACGGAGTCAGAGCCCTGTAGTAGTCATTCTCCATTTCATCACATGTTAAGAGTGAGATGAATAAAAACAAACACTGACGGTGTCAGTGGGAAATAGGCACATGTGGTTCTTTAAAGAACTTCAAGTGATGCCTCTATTTGAGTGTACAGGCCCATGCAAAACAGCACATTTTTTTGCCATTCACTAAACTATTGATGGGAGAAAAAGGCTCAATTGAAAGAAATTTGGTTGCTACACTCCTCTCGTATGTCTCTGTTCTCCATTTAAAACAGATGGCTCAACTTTTCCCTCTGGGGAGCATTGTTTGAAGGTTTCCCCAATAAAATGAAACTGAGAAGTTGGCGGCCTCAGTGAATTTGAGGTGATTTCTACATTCTCTTCTAGATCCTCCTCAGTCTGTCTGGTCCGACTGAACAAGTGAATGTGGAAGGACCAGAGCGGCCTGACTACAGAAACGAATTACAAGTGCATGAGGGAAAACAGATGAAAAGAAAGAGAGAAAAGATAATAACTGAAAGCATCACTCCTGTTGGGGTCCACATGATGCTAGACTGCCCCCCACCCGATGTCATAGGAGCTATGATGAGATATACACACAAACACAGAAACACCCCCCCACACACACACACACACACACACACACACACGTGAATAGCCACAACAACAACAGTGGTCACATGATGACATAAATAAACCCAGAGGAGGCAAACAAGAAATGTTCTCTTCCAACTGGACAGGAGTGACAAAGTGTCAGTTTTCTACAACAAATCATAAACCATACACTCTACACCTCACGAGACTGTGGCAAATGAGACACATCAGGCCTGACTGGAGACTGGAGGGTAACAGTACGGGAGGTAGGCGGAGGTGAGACAGTCCCAGCGTGGCAAGAGGGCACATTTCAGACAGCGCCCGGTGCTTCGGAGCACCAGAGCCGCCAGGTTTCCGAGCCGAGATCTCGGTGGGTCCGGTAGGGAGGGGTAGGCTGGGGTGGATTGGTGAGAGCAGGCTGATAGCAGGAGGGCAGGGGCTGGAGTGATTTGTGCTACTTCTTCCTGTAGGCCAGCACTCCATAGGCTGCAATTGCTGCCATGAGCACCAGGGCGGCGCCGCCATACAGCAGGACAGGCAGCTCCGATGACTCTGGCTTGGGTTCAGGCTCTGGCTCTGGTTCCGGCTCGCCTGTTGGTTCTGCTGCTTGTGTCTGGACCAGAACTTCAACCGGTGGAGGAACTGGGGACTCCAGGACCGGTGCAGCTGCCACTTCTGCTGGTGTGGGCTCTGGTACCTCTGGGGGGACCTCGGGCTGTGCCTCTTGTACGGGCACAGGCTCTGGTATCACCACGGGCTCCACTACTGGTTCTGGTACTGGTTCTGGTACTGGCTCTAATGCTGGCTCAGGCTGGGGCTCTGGGGCAGGGACAGGGGCAGGAGGGGCAACAGGAGATGGGGGGCGAGGGGACTCTACCACAGGGGCCGCACTGGGGGCTTCTAGTGGAGGCTCGGGGGCCGGGGCAGAAACAGGGGCAGGGGGCTCCGGTTTAGATTCAGGGACAGGTTCTGGCGGTGCCTCTGTGGCGGCTGACACTGGAAGTGAGGGCACTGCCTCCAAGCTGGCGGGCGCCTCCAAGACCACGGGCTCCTCCAGCACCAGCAGCGGCTGCGGGGCGTCTGGGAGAAGCGCCGTGTGACTTAGTGGGGCGGCGGCAGCGGCAACAGCGGCGGCTCCATCCTCTTCCTGCTTCTGCTCGGCCCTGAGCTCTGCCAGCTCGCTCTCCGTACCCAGCACGCTCATCATGCTCTCCTGGAGCTCCTCCCCCTCGGCCAGAAGCTCCGCCTCCTCACGCTCCACGTGGACGATGTCCGAGTTAGAGGAGTTGTTTTCGCTGCGCTCCTCTGCCAGGGCTACCACCCCCTCGTTGCTGTCCAGGCTCTTAGCATCCTCAGGATCCATTATGCCCACCTGCAGGGGTAGCATAGACACTCACAAACATCAGAAACTACATTCACCATATACATTGTGCAGATAAGGTATATTGCTGTGGACATCATTAGTTGACTGACATTTAGCACAATCATTATTGTGTAGGTAGAGTAATGTCATGGGTACATGACATTATGTCAAGTGTACATGACCATTCATTATCAAGAAGCTTCTTCTGTGAATCCTTGTTAGTGGAATTAATTATCTAATGCTCTTCATTGAAGAGATAGCTTTGGGATCTTCAAAAAACGTGTAATATTTTTTTCCTTACAGAGTAGCAGTTTGTATTATTGTTATTGCTATTACTCAAATTCTTTTAGGCTATTTGTTTTTTTTTCATAATTAATTATCATAATTCATTTTGATGTTAATGTAATGTTTAATGATGTCAACAACGGCATCTACTAAATACCATAACATTACTAAATCACAAAATTCCTCATCCCTGGCCCAGACAGTGACCCAGCAATCAATAAGGGCTTTCAGACATGCGTGTAAGACCGGAGGTTCTGCGGATGTTTAACGGTTGGGCCGTATATCTGAACAACATAAACGGTCATTTGGAAGTCCGAACTTAGCCAGCTGTTCTACTGCTCCCCTCCTAGTAGTTCCTCCGGACATTATGTTAATGTGTTGTGTCTGAACGAGGCGTAGAACATGCGGTTAAAATTCACACCTAGTGAAAGTACACGTTGATGTACAACTGCCGTAAATTATATTTACGGTGCATCTCATGCTGACAATTAGCACAAGGAACAATCTGAGATTCTGGCAAATTTGTTTGACGTCAACATCCAACCCAAACAATGCATCGGATTACAATTGTCAGGGATGCGTGGTGGTGAACAAATTAAAACACACTGTACTGTAACGTCAACTCTTCTTTATTGGTACATCTCCCGTCTCCACACCTGCTTCTTCAGCTTTCTCTCCATCAGAACAAGAAGGTTACTGATGCTGCATTCCACACAACTCGAAAGTTCCGGATAGCGATGCACCGATATGGAATTTTAGGGCCGATAACGATAACTGATATTTATTGGTTTGTTGTGGCCGATACTGATACGATAACTGATAATATTACTCTTGAAAAAAAATTGTGAAAAGTGAATTGGAGACGGCATTTAATAAGCATCATTTAATTGCAGTAATTTTACCTACAGTACCACCAATGATTGACAGAACTCATAATAGTCCTCAATGGTACAGCAGGACACAAAATAGCTGTAGCCTAGGTCTACTGTATGCGTGGCTCCTTTAAGTGAACCTGAACTTGCAAGTGAGTGGCCAGCGACAGTGTATGAATCGTTTCATATCTATGGAGTAAAGGCTCAACACAGATAAACGGCTAAGCTGGGAAAAAGCTATAGCGATCAAATCAGAGTTTGTGAGTGAAACTTATGTTTAGTTTCAACTGTGCGTAACTTAATAAGGCTGCAACTCCTCAGACTGTATTGTGAGTCCGTCTACTCTGTTGTGCACAAGGGTTAGCCCCGAAGGTTTTAAAACTTATAATGATGACCTGTCTGGAACTGAAGCAGAAATGGTTAGCATATTTCTGGGTAATAATACAAAACCCAAGCGAACGAAATGCAAATATAATACTAAAATACAACTTAGAACTACTTATCTACTCGTCGCACCAAAGAGTTTGTTTATTTATTTCCCCATTATTTTTTAATTTCCCCTGGGGATCAATAAAGTATCTATCTATCTATCTATCTATCTATCTATCTATCTATCTATCTATCTATCTATCTATCTATGTGCAAACACAGCACAAGATGGCTCTAGGTAGGCTGAGGTCCGCTCTGCTCCGCTTAGGTTAAACGGAGGATAATTCACGAGAGGATTTTGGGATGCACAGGTTTAACACAGATACATCTTGTTAGAATGGCGAAATACAACCAAGCTCGAGTAGGTCAGTGAAGCCAGGCGGGCCTTTCGTAGGCCTACGCCTACATGGGAAATTAGTGCTTTAAAAAATATCGGCCCAAATTATCGGCCGGAATTCTGTTATTGGAACGATAATAATATTTTAATTTTTTCACTTATCGGCCAATAATATATCGGCCGCCGATATATCGTGCATCCCTGGTTCCGGAGCCAATCAGAACATACCCTGAACTGAACAGGCCTCAAACTTTAAACTTGTCTGGATTGCAGCTGTGGATTCTCAGCAAAAACTTCAGATTTGCATGAAATTACGTAAGTGACCTAGCCTAGAAATCTAGACGCACCCTAGTGGCAGCAAATTACATTTGCTTCCAGGGCTAGTCTAGCAACTCTCCGTTGGCTTGTGAGCTCGAAAAATTAAACTTCTATCAGGCCAATCAAATCGTGTATAGAGTCGTTAGGAGGGCTCAACATAATGATTGATGGCAGAGTTGTTTGGCTTGAATTCCCTGCTACTTAAAAACAAAGAAGATGGATGTTGCTGTTGGCGAACAGTGTGACACAGGTTAAGCTTTTTTTAAGTTGGCAAAAGTTTGAACTTGCCCAGTAGCTCCGCTGGTGGGAAAACGCATGGGACTCATAACGCTCTCCTATTGCGTGCAGAGGGAATTTGAAAGACAACTGATTATCCCGCCCCTCGGACTGAGCACTGCGAACGGTGAGTGCCCAAACCCTACATTTTAATGTGGGTCTGGCTCGTCAGGCTATAAGTGACCCATTTTGACATCTAAAAAGGTGAGTCTCAACTAAAAGGCGAGCAGTTTGCAGTGTGCTTTACACCTTTAATGGGTGTTATGTAATGATGACCTGGTTAGGATGGGAAATGCCTGAAGATGGCCGACAGAGCTAAAATGGTGGCAGTACCTGTGCCCACGACTCGTGTCCCGACACTAGCGACGCGGCCAAGCTCTCTGTCTGCCACGAGGCGGGACCACTGCTCTCAGCTGTTGCCAGGAGCGATGCCGGCGGACTGAGGTGGTCAGGGGGGAGCTGTTCGCCCGACAGGATGTAGATGTCGTTGCTGTCCTCGGCGATGATCACACCAGTGTCCTCGGCTTCCTCCAAGCTAAACACAGCACCCTGGAGGAGCAAGAGACAGTTGAGTCATTTGTTAAGTCATGTCTTCAGAGACTGTAAGAGCCGAGAGGTGGGCCACAAATGAACCGTGTCAACACAAAAATAGACATTAGACAAAGCATTTCTTAAGAACAGATGGTGGAATTTCTGAAGAATTTCTGTCATAATGTGAGACATAGTGGATTCAAATTCACTTCCTTCTAAATTTAAGATGATTTGTGAGTCTGATCAGAGGATCGTGCAGCAAATAATTTAATAATAATTTAATCCCAACTGAAGCTGGTTTACTTGTTTCCTTTTGCAGAAATGCTGCAAAATGCTGCAAAAAATGCCTCCTCAGAAATACCTCTCAGATTGTTGTGAGTTTGTGGTTCACCATGTGTGATTTTTGGAAGAGAAAAGGATGCTGGTATGAGGTACACCAGTTGTTGGATCAAAGTGTCCAAATGTTTTGACTGTATGGTCCTACATGCACTGTAGTCTTTATGTCATACAGTATGGTCATGGCCCCATGGGTTCCATGTTTTGGGTCTGAAATGTAAAATCTAGCATCAGTCATTCGAGGAAGGGTTTTGAGGAACAAAATCCTCTAGGTTCTCCAAATATGGCATCATGTAGTTCAGCTGTCAATTCTTAACACAAAACATAAGCACTCTCAGTTTAAAAGGTAAAAGCTCCAGGTTGGATGCAATCTAGTAGGGTATCTGGCGGTAAAAGCAAAGCTAACCATGTCTGAATATAAAAAAAAAAAAAAAGAGAAACCAGAGGCGCAAGGGACAAAAAAACCTACGTCAAAGAAAACCACACTCCAGCAGAGATGCGAGACCAGCAACTGGTGGAGAAAACACTGCGGGCGTGTGTGTGTGTGTGTGTGTGTGTATGCCACAGATGATAATCACACTCACATTGTTAAGATAAACCAAGTAAAACATAAAAAAATGAACCTTCAAATGATCTTTAGATCATTATACTAATTCAAAATATTTTCCTGTATGTCCATGTGTTTTTTTTTGTTTATTCATGGTTTGTTTTCATAGAGAAATGCATGGAAACAGTTTGCCAATATTAGGACAGTGGACACACTTTCTACTCAGCACTAGAGTGCCTTGCTCACACAATATACACAATAACATCATCTCTTGGCTCTTGACTGTTCCCTCAGACACCGTGCTTGACACACACACACACACCTCTTACAAAGAAAAAGGACAGGATGCAGTAGCAGCCAAAACAGGAAGTCTAAACAATTTTGTCATACTCAAAGCTAATGTCAAATTCTCAATGAAGTGAAGCATGAAGTGCTGCAGTGCAAGAAAAACAAGTCTTCATTTAGACAGGTGGCTGTGGAAGGGGGAGGTGGTTCATCATTCACATGAAGTTTCTCCAGAAAAACCACAATCTAATGTGTTTACCACATGAAAGTTATTAACGGACTTCCGTGCAGAACTTCTGTAGGATGCAACATGTTTCGCAAGTCACAACATTCAGTGACAATATTCAAAGCATTTAGAAGAACTGTGAACATCAACACAGCATCTAGCCAGGTCAAGGCATTTTTGTTACTTTAGGCCATCAATCACAGACCAAAATTACCAGCTTGAAAAATCAAACAAAAGTAAAGTATCACTACAAAGGAGTATGACCTTTGACCTAGACTCCATAACCCCTGCTCTCTGGTAGGGTGAAACTGCCTTTTCTCTTTATGTTAAAGGTACATGCCAATTTGTAGAGAAATTCTCTTATTTGCCATCTACCCCAGAGTTAGATGAGGGGAGACATACAATTCTCTATTCTCTGTGTGTGTGCAATAACCCAGTCTAACATTGTTAGCCTGGCTTTGCTGGAAGTGTAATCAGGTTTCGTCTTTGGACGTGACATTTTTTCATTTATATATTAATTAATATTAATTTAGGAGATGCTTTTATCCAATGTGACTTACATATCGCTGCTGTTGTTTTTTAGTTTTTTTTGATGACGCAATGTTGGATTATTATAAAAAAAAAAAAAAAAAAAGGTTTTTTTCCCCAATTTCCTGAAAAATAATGGATTTCTTGATACTAGATTTCCACCAGCGATATGTCAACTATATTACAAGGGCCATTGTCCCGGAGCAACTTGAGATTGAGTGCCTTGCTCAAGGGGCACAACGGTGGAAGCCGGGATTTGAACCCAGAACTTTTCTGGCTACTGCATGCTAGCTCCCAGCTCCTTAGCCACAACACTACCACCGACCTACATGAAGCATTAAATAGAGTGTGTTACATCCTTGGATATGGAGCACTAAAGAGAAAGTGAACACTAATAGGAGCCTCAGTGGGACTTAAAACTAGAAACAAAACTTAAAAAAGTGAGAAAATTCCCCAGCATCCCAACATCGCACATGTACTGAGGGAATATCCCGCAATGCAAAAATAATCCCTTAATAAAAAAGAATCCCCTAATCCCTTGAGGTTCACCGCCCTGCCCACACGACACTTTGTGGTATAGCAAGATCTATTTAAAGTTTTCAATTCAGTGACAGGACAGTGTGCAGGCCAAACTGTCCTCAAGGGTCTTAGGGGGAAACCTTGCTCAGTACCACAGCTGTAGCTCTGTGCCTTGTGGTGTTTATTTGTCTGGCCTGCCCCCTAGTGGTAATTGCATGCCAGATCATGTTACAGTAGAAGAATAATGAAACAATATCAAACTAGACATCTGAAGTCCCACTAAATAAGAATGGAATTTGAACGCAAAACTGGCTTACAGAAGTTACACAAGCCAGTTTTCAAGGACAATATAAGGTGTCAGTAGGACTTAGAAGGTTGTACCTGAAGCAGAGCGTTCACCCCACATAGAGTCCTGCACATTTATTGGCACTCCTAATAAATGAGTAAATAGAGGTATATTTTTTTTTTACAAATCATCTGTTAGCTTTTTATCTTCGTTTAACAATCAAAACACAATCCAACCATTAAGGGAAACAAATTTATTCCAAATCTATACAGAAATAAATCTTCAGTCTCACCACTAACACTAACTGTGGGGTGCTGCTTTTAAATAGAGCATGTTAACCATTACTCTAAGAGGTAGGGCCAACGACCATATGGAAAGCTCACATCATATGTAATTTATTCATGTCATGTCATCCTCAGAGCAAAGACTTTGTGCTTAGCACAGCACAGGCGTGGAACAGGTCATCGCTTCACAGCATTAGAACTCAAGTCAATGAAGCTTGGCTGAGTGAATATTTCGTCACAGGGGCCTGCTGGACCAGGACACACCTCCACCTGATTCCATTTGATGAGGGGAGACATCCCAAACCAGTGCCGGTTACACTGACTTACACACAAACAAACCAAACATGAAAGGGAGAGAGAGAGGGAGGGAGAAAAAAAGGACATCTTTCAAATATTAAAAGGGAAACTTGGCAGAAATTGTGCATTATGCTATTTCAAACTGTGGAAAAAGGTAACGATAAAGCACATGGATTTGTTTACATGCTAGCGAAACGGTTAGCATAAGTTCGCCAGAACAATGTGGATGTTACAAGGTAAGAAACACAATTTAAAACGAGTTTCTTGTTTCTCACTTCTCTTTCCGGGACGGTAGTCTTAATGTTGCAAGGTTGGTTTTCCGCCTGGGGACGCTAGGGGCAGCGGGGAAAGTCACCATTTTCACCGGAACAGGTCATTTAACCATCCAAATGATTTCTAAATAGGTTTATTACGTTGAAATAGTTGCCAAGTACCCCTTTACATAGAGAGAAAGAGAGATACAGAGAGACAGAACATCATTCAGTCTCACAGGTGCAGCATCACTCACTGAGGCTAGCGAACCAACCAGAGGGGAAGTGAGCGGTCCAGTCACTGGTCCTCAGCCAATGATTTGTACACTGCCTGCTTGCACCTCCATCAGTGAGCACTAAGCACTCCGAGGGCTTGCTTCCACCTGACTACTGCTAATAAATCACTCAATATGCAGTTAAAGCGTAACTTTCGCCAAAATGCATCCTAGGGTGTTTTTGTGAATGTACCCGAGCCAAACTTTCGTTTAAAATCATAATTACGTCCGAAGCGCCACTTTTAAGCTTGTCCGTGTTGTCGTTTTCAGGTCAAATGGCCTTTTGAATGGGAATCGTCGGGGGCACTACTATTTTGATACATGATTGCATCAAAATTGCTATTATTAAAACACTAAGAGGGCTCGACAGAACATGAAACTTTGATCGAAGTATCATCAGTGTCTCTACACATGAACTTGAGCCTTGAGAACATTGTGTAGTGTACACACTACACAGAGTTTACTAAAAGAAAGGTTTAGAACAACTCACTTGGTTTTACTGCTCGCCGCCATCTTGCCAGTCAAGGAGCGAGTTGTCCAAAACCGTAATTATTAGTTTTCCTGTGGTGCTTTGGTAGCTGGAATTGGCCCTGAATAAGGCCTATGCTGATAATAAGCAAGGCCCACTGAGACTGTTTGTTCTAAATAAGCTTGTACTTGAAATGGACTGCACACAGGACTGTTTGTATATGTATATGTATATATATATATATATATATATATATATATATATATATATATATATATATATATATATATATATATATATATGTGTGTGTGTGTGTGTGTGTGTGTGTGTGTGTCTGTTGAGGGTAGAGATTGTGTGTGCATTGCATTTTTTCTTAAGATTTTCACAAGTATTCAAAGTCAAAGTCAAAGTCAGCTTTATTGTCAATTTCTTCACATGTTCCAGACATACAAAGAGATCGAAATTACGTTTCTCACTATCCCACGGTGAAGACAAGACATATTTTACCAATTTAAGTCCACAGACAAACATAACATTCAAGTAAAACAAAAAAAGTAAGTAAATAAGTAAATAAGAGGGCACATATAATAATGAAAAAAATAAGAGCAGCAAAATTTGGTTGAAATTGTGCATAGACAGTCAATAAAATACTAGTGCAAAGTCAGGCCAATAAAAGGCTTGGGTAGTTTTGTTTGACCAAAGTAATAAAGAAAGTGGCATAGTGGTGCAAGTTATGTAAGAGCAGCAGAAGTGTTGTGTTTTCAGGACAACAACACCAAGTTGTAAAGTGTACAAGTGTGCAAGTGTTCAAGTGTGCAAGTGGAGTAGTGCAGGCCATTGTGGGTCCAATGTCCAGGATGTTATGTAGCTGAGGGTGGAGGAGGGAGAGAGTTCAGCATCCTTACAGCTTGGTGTATGAAGCTGTTGGTGAGTCTGGTAGTGCGGGGAGCGCAGGCTTCTGTACCTCTTCCCAGAGGGCAGTAGATCAAACAGATTGTGAGCGGGGTGACTTGCATCACTCACAATTTTGGTCGCGCTTGGCGGGTGAGGTGGGTGGTGTAAATGTCCTTCAGGGAGGGGAGTGAAGCACCAATGATCCTTCCAGCTGTGTTCACTATGCGCTGCAGGGCTTTCCTGTTGTATTCAGTGCAGCTTCCCCACACAGCGATACAGCTGGAGAGGATGCTCGATGGTGCCTCGGTAGAATGTGGTCATGATGGCTGGTGGAGCACTTGCTCGCCTGAGTTTCCAGAGAGGGAAGTACAGGCGGCCTGAGCTCTCTTCGCCAGTGATGCAGTGTTGGTGGTCCAGGAGAGGTCTTCACTGATGTGCACCCCAGGAATTTGGTGCTGCTCACTCTCTCCACCACAGCACCGTCGATGGTCAGTGGCAGGTGTTGGGTGTGACCTCTCGGCAAGTCAACAAGAATCTCTTTGGTCTTGCTGACGTTCAGCAGGAGGTTGTTGTCCCTGCACCACGTGGTCAGATGGTCGACCTCCAACCTGTATTGAGTCTCAAATTAAGCCCTTGGTGATGAGACCCACCAGAGTTGTGTCGCCAGCAAATTTCACTATGTGATTGTTGCTGTAGGTTGCAGTGCAGTCATGCGTCAGCAGGGTGAAGAGCAGCGGACTGAGCACGCAGCCTTGGGGGGCCCCTGTGCTCAGTGTGATGCTGCTTGAGGTATTGTTGCCAACACGTACTACTTGGGGCCTCTGACAGAGGAAGTCCAGTAGCCAGTTGCAGAGGTAGGTACTGAGTCCCAGTTTGTCAAGTTTGCAGATGAGTTGTTGTGGTATTATGGTGTTGAATGCAGAACTGAAGTCTATAAACAGCAATCTCACATATGAGTCTCTTTTTTCCAGGTGGGTGAGGGCTGGGTGGAGGGCAGAGCAGATTGCATCCTCTGTAGACCGCTTGGCTCGGTATGCAAACTGGAAGGGGTCCAGGGTGGGGGGGAGAATGGCTTTGATATGTGACATGACAAGCCGCTCAAAGCACTTCATGATGATGGGTGTCATTGAAGCAGGATGGAGCAGTTTTCTTCGGCACAGGTATGATGGTGGCAGCTTTGAAACATGATGGGACGATGGCTTGCTTCAGGGAAGTGTTAAAGATGTCTGTAAAGACATCCTTAAGCTCCCCTGCGCAGTCCTTCAGCGCACGACCTGGGATGTTGTCTGGACCTGTTGCCTTACGGGTATTGCCAGGTTTAGCCTCAGTTATAAATTAAAATGTGTTTAATGCAATAAATATAAACTGTAGAGATGCAACCTGGTCATTAAAATGATTACAAATGGGATTTATTTTCCAGGTTTTTTTTTCCTCCCCCACCCCCACCCCTTTGGCGGCCCTCAGTTCAATGTTGGGTTCCTGAATTGGCCCTCATCAATCAACACTTTGAGAACCCCTGCTTAAAGGCACCCTCAGAGAAGCAAATTCTAACCCAAATAATTTTTTTTTTTTTTTTAACACTTCCAGGGAATAAGTCCTCACGAACCACTAGTTCGCACAGGCAAAAAAACAACGGTTTTCATACACAGCCATGGCTTCATGACCTGGAAACAAAGAAAAAGGAGCAAGCCTGTCCCCCGAACATAACCGTTAAAGCCTATCACCGAAAGCTGTGTGCCTGATGACGATTCTCATATAGAAAATACTAGAGATGCACCGATAGATCGGCTGGTGACCAAAATTGGCCGATATTCACGTGATCGTCCATTATCGACGACCGGCCGGTCAGTCTGAGACATGCCGATTTTATGCCGGTCAAATGCACTAGGGCGCCACAATTGTAATAACTCCCAGCTGAGTTTGCAGAAACAACAAGTTTGAAGAAGCTAGCAACCAGGCTAACACTCAGGTTAACACTAATAGGCTACTGAGTTTTTCTAAGCAGCGAACGCTGTGCTTTGCCATATTGCGTGGAATTTACTAAGCCGTCAGGCTACGTAAACATATGGCAAG
Organism: Alosa alosa; assembly: GCF_017589495.1. Lineage (NCBI taxonomy): Eukaryota > Metazoa > Chordata > Actinopteri > Clupeiformes > Clupeidae > Alosa > Alosa alosa. The sequence goes on from NC_063199.1 coordinate 25,957,425, forward strand.
CGATTTTAACATTTACCCGCTAAGTTTGACTATCTGGAATTAACATTGTAGATATCAACAACGTCTTTCTGACTAGTCACAATTACATTTTGGATAGTTGGAATTGTCATTCAAGATATCTGTAACATAATTGTGACTAATCGAAACGTCAGATAGAGATATCTGTAATTTAGTTTTGACTAGGCTGGCTAGTCAAAACTAGGCTTTCGCCTAGTAAAAACTTAATTCAAGATATCTGAAAAGGAACATGAAGATATCTTCAACTGGAGTTATGACTAGTCAGAATCAAATTGTAGATATCTCTAACTGGAATAACAGATATCTACAATTCAATTGCAGATATCCGTAATTCACATAGTGGATATCTGCAACTGAATTGTAGATATCCGTAATGATAAACCCCATAGAAATGAATGGCAAATGTATGCCATTTGTCCTAGGAAGAATGTCTTTGTGGATATCTGAAATGACAATTATGGATAGGAAGAATTCAGTTGCGGATATCTAAAATGTTCGTTTTGACTAGGCAAAACTGCAATACATACCCAGTCTAGCAGGTAAATGTTAAAATCGCTTGCCATATAAACATCGCTCATCCCCACCCGTCCCTGCCGCTAATTGCGTGCCCACAGCTGAACCACAAGAGATAACCGATTGAGACATTAAATAGAATTAAAGTTTAGCGATCTACATGATAATAAGATGTCAACAAGCAGTGACATATAGTAGCCCTAGTGGTTCTACTCCACTTAAAAAAAATAAAAAAAATACTCAAACTATTTACTGCACGTAGACTAGGGCTATGCCTTAATACAGTCTAGCAGATTGAGAAGTGGATGTCGTGAAAGTGAACAAACGATATCCTATTAGAAAGGCAAACAAAAGTTAGTTGCTTTTGACATAGTAGCCTACAATGAAATAAACTGATGCTCTGAATACTGAATCAGCTGCCTCTGAAAGTTTCTATAGCTTAATTGATGCTAAAACCGGAATTTGGATTTAAGTTTTTCACCGCAAAACAGACGTGCGCTGTTTTCATATATGGTGGAGCACCTAATCTCTAAGCACTTCTCCTCCCCTGTGTTTGCGATCACGTGGCTACTCCCACTTTTCCCTCTCCCTCCCATAAATTCATCAATGCATATGAAAATATGTTCCATGGTAGCATGTTCAAATGTATCATGAAAATTGTTCTTATATCTTTAGTTGGATATTGGATGTGAGAAGAAAAAAAATGGGTGTTCCATTAGTAGTCTGTGAAATGAATGTCCCACACTGGGAAGCATTATAGTTTGATACTGCAGCTGAAGTTAGACTTGAAGAAGAATCTGTCTGCTCACCCGTTTCATTTTTTAACAGCCATTTAATTATTGATAAGTTTCTATATTAACATGTTCTATTAAATAAAAGATAGAAAATAACTATTTGTGTGTGCTGTAAAATGGTTAGACGAAATTAAATCGGAATCGGCTAAAATCGGTAACGGCAGGTCAAACTAGTGTTGAACAAAAGTATCGAAATACCCTGAAATTAAAAATGTCACGATGCCTAATTTTATTAGTATCGATACTTTTGAGAATGACCGTGTTCTTTTGAAGTAACATGCGTGTGCACAAGGCATGCTTCTAGCGCCTCCTCCCCGAACCTGTGGCTGTGCGTCTTTTCTCCTCACACACATGTAAGCGCAGCTGTCGTGCTATAAACAGCGAGAGATGGCTACTAGTTCAAGTGATGCTATGGTAACACATAATAATAGGCTAATATCAAGTTGATTTGCTCACTTGCATCTCTCAAGTTTGTGTTGCTAACCTACCTAAACTGTGGGATTTTGGTCATTTAGGCCTACTATTTGGGTTCATTGTAATTTAGAAATAGGCTAGCAACCATGGCAAACTTTTACATCTGAAGAGAGATCCTTGCTAACTATCCCGCTAGCTCAGGTCACGTTTGACAATAGTGCTCGCTAAAATCATTGAACATTGCAAGACACTTATCTCTTCTATGATCCCAGAAAGATTTTCTTCGACTTGTACATTTTTTGAACATTTATTTTATCTAATGACATACAAAACAATTAATTGCATCCACATATCCTTATGCGCTATGTGCAACTTTTATTTACTAGACTAAAACCGTGAGACAAGGTCAATTACTCTCACGTATCTCTTAAAGTGACAGGCACTCAATTACACCTACAGATCACTAATGTGCACTCAATTAGGCCTACACACCACATTAAAGATATGCCTAAGTGTACTAGTTTAAAAATAGTTATAGTTTTAGAATAGTTTTCAAATTGCTAAATATATTTACTAGTAATATGCAGAATATATGAAATATGACATAAGCCATCATTTTTCATGTGTGTTTGTGTGGAGAGAGTCAAGCAGAATCTGGGATGGCCACTGGTGTGAATGATCACACTACAGTATATTCAATATTACTGATGATGATGTCAAGGTGGTGGGGCCCCCAAATCAAATACATTTTTTTAAAAGTATCGAAATCGCAATTCTTGACTTGGTATCGGTATCGAAACATTAATCTTGGTATCGTGTATATTCTCATTTAGAAAATACCCTTCAGCCTGCCTGATGATAGCCTGGAAACCAGACACTCTGTCTTTGTACGTTTCGTTCGTACGTTTATTTCCAGGTGGGAGGGCACAGTTTGAGGTTTAAAATCATTGGAGTTCCTTTGAACCGCTTTGAACCAATCATAACAACCGGCGTTTCGTCATACAGAGAAGTTTCTCTGCAGCACGCCCATAACAAGCACGGGTGCATCTTATCAGCAAACAATCACACGTTTCATCTGCGTAACTCTCGCCAAAATACATCATATAGTGTTTTGTGAATTTGACTTGGGTACACTTTCATATAAATGCATAAGTACGTCCAAAGCGCCACTTTTAAGCTTGTATGCATTGTTTTTTTCGGGTGAAATTACCTTTTGAAGGGGAATCCTATAGGGCCACTACTTTTTTGATACAATCGCGTCAAAATCGCTATTTTTCAAGCGCTACAAAGGCTCGACACAACATGAAACTTTGATCGAAGGATCGTCAGTGTCTCTACACATGAACTCGAGCATTGAGAACGTTGTTGGTGTACACAGAGTTTACTAAAAGAAAGGTTTTTTTAGCCTAATGACGCTTCTCATATAGAAAATATAGTACCACCCTCCTGGCCATTCTTCCCACAAAGATAAAATTCTACCGCTTGCAAAGGTCATGCTCACTATAGTGAAAACACAGAGTCCCTTGAGGCTGACTGCTCACATCTGGATTGCTGAAAAAATATTTCTAGACTCTATTCCTCTCCAACTTGACAGCTGATTTCTAAAGTGTCCCATGTAGAGGAGATTTGTGTACTGTAAATGATTGTCTGCCAGAGACTTGAGCATAGTTAGCTAGACTTGAGCATAGTTAGCTAGACTTGAGCATGGTTGGCCAGAGACTTGAGCATGGCCGTGTGCGCTGTTCCCAACCCACTAACTTAAAAACCCACTTGTTACTAACTTTCAAACCCACTTGGTTCTATATCTAGCACATATCCGAGTCGGCTATTGCTGAACCAGCTCTCACCTGGCACACAGCAAATGACCTTCCAAACAGGCCGACCTTCATACCCCGCATATTTTAGAACTGACTCCAAACCAAAACACGTCTTAGAGTCCATACATGCATAGGTCACTGTTAAATGACCCGCTCACGTCCTCATTGATTATTGGAAAACTCTCTGAACGGTAAAGTGGAGTCAAAGTAGTGGATGACCACTCTCCTCTCAACTACAGGGAACAAACGGCACACACCCAACTCGATTACACACGCCTTTCCAAACATTAAATGATATTTTTCCATTAAGTACTTCCTTCCAAATCCTGGTCTGTCTTACAGACATGTTGTCAATATACTGAATTGCTGTGCCATGCGTTGTGTATTAAGTGGATAAGTCTCTGGCAGTAAAGTGCTTTCTGAGGGTGCTGTGCCAAGGAAACTTCATTGGCTGCAGACTGCAAATGCCATTTGAACACCAAACTTGTCTGCTGTGCTTAGTATACTGTGACGAGTTGATCATGACTGCCTCAAGGCTGCTACTTCATGCATGAAAAAGGCATGTGCGCGCACACACACACACACACACACACAGTGGTGTGAGAATCATAGCACATTGTGACTGATCAGACAGGGCAGCGTAAAGACAGAGACACAAGGACTTACCCGACATAACCTCACAGTCCCAAACACACATCTCTCTCCCTGACATAACCTCACAGTCCCAAACACACACATATCCCTCTCCCTGATATAACCTCACAGTCCCAAACACACACATATCTCTCTCCCTGATATAACCTCACAGTCCCAAACACACATGTCTCTCTCTCTCCCTGATATAACCTCACAGTCCCAAACACACATGTCTCTCTCTCTCCCTGATATAACCTCACAGTCCCAAACACACGTCTCTCTCTCTCCCTCTCCTTCTGAATGGTCGCTAATTACCATTACCATCCCTTACACGTGGCCATACCTCAGTTTACCATGATACTTTCAAACTGACATATAAATGCATTTTCAGGACCAACCAAGCACACCCAGCAGGTGAGTCAGTCTGTGTGTAAGGTGTTTATTGATCCTCATACTGGTACTCCTGGTCTGTATGCAAGGCCAGAGATGTTTACATATCATCTGTCTGGGACAGGTGGCCCTGGACATTTCTCCACGGCCTGCGAAATCACTACTAAAAATGATTTCCATTCAGGATTAACAAGGGAGGGATTCAGCAAGGGAGGACGGGAGGCAGAGATTAAATCACAGGAGCACATCCCAGCACTTCCCCCCTCAATTTAAGCTGATTTGTGTGTTTGTGTGTGTGTGTGTGTGTGTGTGTGTGTGTGAGACTGAGTGAGTGAGTGAGATTTGCGTTTTAATTTTTATGATCTCAGCATATCCGAACGTCGACAGCAGACTACAGAGGGACACAGGTCAGGTGTTTGCTGTCGCAATGCCACCTTGTCTGAACCAATCAATCACCATCATAACATAAAGGCCTCATCACTCCACCGCAATTAAAGTACAGCTCAACACCAAGGGCAGGGAGACCGAAATACGATCCCACTGAGGAGACCAACATTCGATCCCACTGGAGGTTGGTTGGTCATGACAACGTCAAAGCTTTTTTTACATGAAATGGGGGCCAATGACCCACAGAATAGAAACACATTGTTCTGTGACCTATCTAGAGGTCATGACCAGCTTGTGCAAAAGTCAACGCATATCCAGAGATCTTTGAGGATGTGCCTCATTTGCGACTTCAGGAACACACCTTTAAACTACAAAAGATAGATAAGTCTGTGATTCACTTACAAAGAACAAGCCCACCAACAATGACCAGCAGCACACACACACCTTTAGAGAAGGATTCACCCCAAAGCACAAAGTCTGTAATCAGCCAGTATCTCTGCAGCCGTGTTCCTGATGTGAAGGTGATATCTGGATAGCAACTCTACCGCAGTCTTCTCCAGTCAGTCCAAGTGTGTTGTGCTAACACGTCTTTGGCTCTTCTTGCCAGTGCAAAAAAAAGGGAGGATCTCTCAAAGCACACCTTGCACAGCATCCAGTTCTGGGCACATAAACACCACAACGCTGTCACACCACACCCCTGTTCTTCCCTACCCTGCCTTACACAAGCATACACGCCCACGCCTGAAGACAAGCACTCATACTGCAGCATATTCACACACACACCTGAAGACAAGCTGAACTCTCATCCCCCAGCGCGCACACACACACACACACACACTCCCCTGAAGACAAGGACTCATACCGCAGAACACACACACACCTGAAAACAAGCACTCGTACGGCAACACAAACACACACATGTACCACACACACACACACACACATTCCTGACAGAGGAAGGGGTGAGCAGGAGAAGCTAGCTGGGTGGGGTGTGCCTCCTGTCAGATACCCACTCCCCTCTGGATGACATTCCAGACTGGTGAACAAGAGGAAGCTGGCTATGCAGTGGTATACACAACACATGGGAAGCCATAGCCACGTCTGTACATTCCCCACGGCCCTCTCCATGGTCAGACACAACACCAGGGTCCTGAGGACTGTGCGTGTGTAATCAGCCACAGTTAACAAAACCAGCAGGCCTGGTTTAGTGGTCTTTAGTCCGGTTAAAGGGCATTCGTGCAACATGGACGTGGTGACCATCTGGTCTGGAGCACGCATGCCTAATTCTGTAAATAATCCAAAAGGTAATAATACTAGTCCGAGACTACGGTTTAAAACTCTGATCTGGAGGCCTGTTGAAGATTTAAAACTATTAAAAAAATCTACATAAATTTTTTTATTTGGTTCTGCCTTTTAATTCATAAACACAATTGCTTTTTTATTATTGCGAACAAGATACACAAGTTTGTCACAATTTTGAAACTCTGAAACATCAGTTTCATGAGGCCTAGCAGTTATTTTAATTTTAATTATTTTATTATTATTATTAATATTTAATTTTAATTATTTTATTATTATTTTTATTATTTTAATTAGCTCTGCAGGGATTAAAGTGAAAAAAAAAATTGTTTGACTGAACTTTTTTCAGGCCATAAGTCATACGTTGTTCATATCTACCTGTATAGAGATAGCACCCCTTTTGCGGTCGCGACCTATTGGTTTTTAATGTACAAAAAGATGCAAACAGCAATGTAAAGCACCAAATAAACACCAAAACGAGGTTACAGGGTATTCTTAAGTTACTATATAATTATAGCCACCTACAGGTGAATGTATAGAACATAACAATCCTATGGTTTGTGTACCCTGTAGCCTCGTTTTAGCCGCCAATGGCCGCCATGTGAATAAGGCGAATTGAGAGAGTGTTCTTGATTGAGATCGAGTTTTCCTGATGAACAAAACAATATTACCATCCCTGAACATTGCTGATTAGCCATTGCTGTTCTTTTCTACTGCAGCAATATTGTAGCAAGGCTTTAACTTACACTCTTATTTAATTACTTCAGGCCAAAAGTGTTTAAAGGGAAGATTTTTTTCTTGTTATTATACAATTCAACACCAAGTAAAATCTATAAAATCAAGTTTGCAAGACTTCACATTTCCTCATCAAAGTAACAAATCAGAACAGTCTAGATATTGTTCATATTTCCATTTGTTGCCTCATCCGCATTTAATAAACATGGTAATTTTGAGTTTTACAGACAACTCAGTTTTCCAATGAGCAGCAATACTGTGTGTGGTCATGCAGGAGGTCTGCACATCTGAGAACAACAATTAGGCGAGGAGAGGGCGCTTTTGTCTTAAGCAACAGATTGTATAAGGTTGACAAGAGGTTGCGATATGGTGAGGGACCGGTCGTGTTGCGCTATGAAAGAACATGTGTAGCCTACTTTCTGAGCGCAAAAACGGTCAACCATAGATAAACGTAGCCTACCTCTGTCGTGGTGGCTAGTTGCACCAGGTAGGAAAGAGGTCCTGAAGTGCAGGAACGTTAACTTTATGGCGGTCTTCTGATTGTTGGCGTGCTAAAACGTTTTCCTATTGCATCCATAAACAATTTTCTTGCAGCAAACCGCGCAAAAGCAAACCCCTGGCACTTTATTTTTTTACACCATGGCTTGTTAGTTCTCCCCCGTTTCTAACAGCTGCCCATCTCCATTTATTTTTTAACTTTTGACACCTGTGTCTTCCTTTACCAATGCATCCATGACAGCTAGTGGCCTTGCCAAATAGGCGCACACAAATCATGACGCTAATATGCGAGGTTCTGGTGGGCCTACTGGTTATGGTTTTGTGCTATAGATTAATAATAGCAAAGTTTTAAGTTGACTATTTTAATTGCATGGTTATTTTTTGTCAACATACGCTCACAACCTACTGTCGTTAAAAGTGAGGCCTAAGCAAAATAGGCTACAAGGCTGTCTGTGCGTCACAAACACGACTGACCGACCCCCTTACTCAACAGTTCGCAATATTATTTTATGTTAACACGCGCATAATGTTGCGTCGCTTTGCACATGTTAGTTGCATTGATTAAAAACTGTAACAATAATAGTACATCGGGTGGCATAGCAGGTTATCTGTTCAAGTCATAGGTGACACCCAAAATGAATGACCTCCCCTGACAAGAGTTTGCGATAGTAAGAAATTGTCTACATGATGCACGGAAAGAACACATCCTCCAAATTCGCACAGAGCTCACAATATCATATCCAAAAAAGTTAAACTGATTGGGCAACCTCATCAGCTGTCTCGATTGAGTCACTATAATCCAATTTTTAGACCGTCCTCCAGACGTGTTCTTTTTTTTTTAAGCAACCGCCCCAGGCCAATGAGACAAGGGTGTAGCTACAACATAAACAAAGCGAAACTCATGGCTGACGTATCTTCTTGAGCGGTCTCTGAGACACAGAAAGTTCTCAAGAACACAATAGGTCTTTAAACATTTACCATCACACACATTCATTCATTCATTCATCGGACCTAATATTTGTAGTTGCCTTAAAAAAAGGAAAAGAAAAGGTGATAGGAGGGGGGGGGGGGTGTCCTATTTTTTTTTTTTCCACCGGATCTGCATCGATCTCAAATATGACATTTCTAAAATCAAATTGACGGGAATCCGTGGTACGACAGAGAACTTTAATCCTTGAGCTCTAGATTGATCTCTATGTATTATTAACAGTGTTTCCCATACATTGACATTATTTATACATACATTATTTGTGGCGGCCCACCACAATATCAACATTGACCACCACACAATGATTTTCCAGATTGTACTAAATTGCGCTTAAATGTGGATCATAACCACGTTACGCTAATTTGTTAAAAACTGTTGAATTTAAGTTAATTGTGCAAACCTACCCCCACAAACAGAATTCAGTTCTGTGGGAAACACTGATTAAGGCCTTTGTATTTGAATGCATATGTATGAGGATCAATATTTAAATAAACATTATATTTTTTAATGTTCAGCTATGGCTTACAGCAAAGACCTATATTTATATTTTATCGAAATATTTTTTTACATTTTGGAATTGAAAGAGGAATCCATAGGAACCGGAATTGATACGCAGAATCCAAACCGGAACCAATCAAACTTGAAATGATACCCACCCTTACAAAAATTAAATGTTTGCGTCAGATTTGCTGCAAACTTGTGGGTGATTTGTGGGAAACAAATGAGTTCACTAGAAAATATAGCCAGAAGTTTACCAATGTTGACCACTAGAGGCAAACTTCCAGCAAAGTTCTGGCATCTTGAGAAGTTTGCCACTAGTGGCAAATGTGTTAGCCAGTGATTTGTCACCACACTTAGCCAATAATGCCAAACTACCAGGGAACTTCTGGTGACAGACCTAATTTCCGAAACGGTTTGCCAGAAACCTAATTTGCATATGAACATTATGTCCATGCCACAAATTTGCAGCAACGGCAGAAACCTGAAATTTTTGTAAGAGCAACCCTAGTCCCACCACATGCAGTGCACACACAGACAGAGAACTTCTTGTTCCTCCGATAAGCGATATGGTTTTGGTGAAAACATCTTTTCATCTTTGACCGCCTGTCCGGCACCAGCTGCACAATCACCAAAGACAAACTGTTCCAGCACTTACCACTGTGGACTTGAGCCCACCACTGTATGTGCACATTACCCAACATGTGTGGACACCAGGATTCACATGTTCTGATATCTGTCCAGGTTATGCATTAACATTACGGTGGGGGGGTGAGGGAGTGATCGCTAATCTCTCATAGCTAAACCTTTACTGTACTCCCACCTAGAGTGCATTTATAGTCTAAACGTAGCAATAGTGTAATAGACCTCGTTCCTCCCAATGCGACGTGCTGTTGCACAGTCAGGGGGAAGATGACTCGCATTACACCAGTGGCTGAAATGTGAATCCTCCCGTGGAATTTAATTCACTTAGAGGTCATCCACACCAGAGGCGAACACGGGGGGTTTGTGGCGGGGGCAATGTTTCAGGATCGTTGAGCGTCACAGTGTGTTTGCCAAAGTGATGATTGTGGTCATGTGCACGCACACATTCTCCCACATTCATTCAGTCACTCACACACACACACATGAATATGTACACAACTTTAACTATGAAAAACATGGATCCTTCAATGAGCATAAATGCAGCACAGCTACAATGATGGCCGGACACGGGACACACACACACATTAGGTCACACATATGGAGAGAGAAGGCCCAGAAATAATCTCTCATAAATCCTTAAACCAAATTGAGAGGAGGAGTGTGTGCTTGCTTGTACATGAGTGTGTGTGTGCACGTATGGCACTCAGTCTGCAAGCCCCAGAGAGCATGTGTGGTGGGATGGCCTCTGGAACCTGTGTGTTACGTAACCAAGTGTTGCCGAGTGATGCTGCAATAAGGGCACAGAGTTTAAGCCTCATAAACACTGCTCTCGCCATCCTAAAAGCCCATCCATACACACACACACGCACTTCTGATAGTTCAATCCCATCATGCTAGTTCAATCCCATCATGCTATTTCTAAACTAAATGTACTCCATCAGGTACAGGTATGGTAGTTTTCACACACACAGACACACACACGCACGCACGCATTTCTGATAGTTCAATCCAATCATGCTAGTTCAATCCCATCATGCTATTTCTAAACTAAATGTACTCCATCAGGTACAGGTATGGTAGTTCACACACAGACACACACACACACACGCATTTCTGATAGTTCAATCCCATCATGCTATTTCTAAACTAAATGTACTCCCATCAGGTACAGGTATGGTAGCTTTCCCATGCTGTCAAAGCTGTGCTCTCTAACCTAGCAACATGTGTCAAGGATCCTGCACCATCAAAACATTCTTGTCATGACTAGGCAACTCATATCTTCCATCATGTGGAGGCATGACCCAACAGTCACTGCTGCCTAGCAACAACAGTTGCATTACATCACTCGTGATCAGAGTCAGGGGTCCTGATGAAACCTGACAGCTACTGAAGACAGCAAGCATTTTGAGCAGGCTTTGTGGGGGACAGCTACCAATAGCTGGACCTCTAAAGCACAATCAGTGGGCAAGAGGACACGTAGAGGTTTAATGATCTGCTTGCTCAGGGTACTGCTTGAAGCATATGACCTTTCCACAATAACGTCAGGTGAGACTGTGTGAAGGTCCCCAAAAGGTCAAGTAAATTCTCTCACACACACATACACAGAGTTCATCAATCACAGCATGCTACAAAAACAGAACAGTCCGGAGACCTCCCATCTCTCTCCCTCACACACACAGGGCATAAAATGCAAACCCACACACACACCCACCCACACACACACACTCCCCTTCACACTGCCCAAATTGCAGAGTCATTCCAAACGCATTCCCCTACAGGCCAGGTTATGCTGTTCTCTTTTGCAAAATGGATCAAGCCTTTTTTCCTGAAGCTAAATCTGTCCACAGACACAGACAAACACACACTCACAAATTCACACTTTCTCACCCTCCCACACATACCCAAGAGCAAGCAGATTTTAGAAGATGGCAACCTAACTCCGTTTTGTTTTAAATCATCATAACCAAAACAGACACACACACAGGGACAGACCGCCACTGCGGAGTCATGTCCAACCTCAGTCCAGCCGAGGACTTTAAAAGTAAATCTTTTAGTATATTGATCAGATAAAATACTGAAATTCACTTCAGGTAACAATTGGCTTGAGTGAGCAAAGCTACTTCACAGCCAGAGTAAGCAGCCATTAGTTCTGCAGTTGTGGATTAAGTTATATTAGGAATCCATTATCTCTTACTTTACAGAGATACAAAGAGAAATACAGTGTGTGTGTGTGGATGACCCACATACAGTAAGAGTATTGCATGCTCTAGTTTGCCAGCTCAACCAGCTTGAATCAGACCAAAGCTTCTCACTATGGACACAGTTAATCTTTCCTTACCCATCTATCCATCCATCCATCCATCCATCCATCACACACACACGCATATTTATAGAATATCCTACCTGACTCCAGAGTCTGTGTCACAGCACAGGGTCAAGTCTTTAAACACACCACCAAAGAGATCCAGCAGATAGAATCAGACAAGAGAGAGAGACTGGACAGCAAAGCAGAGGGAGGACAGTGCGAGTGAGAGAGAGTGTGAGTGAGTGAGAGTGAGAAAGAGAGAGAAAGAGAGAGAAAAGAGAGAGAGAGAGAGAGAGAGAGAGAGAGAGAGAGAGAGAGAGAGAGAGAGAGAGACTGGATAGAGGAGCAGAGAGACCTGAAGAGAGAGTGAGCAAGTGAGTTAGAGAGAGTGAGAGAGAGAGAGCGCGAGAAAGAGAGAAAACAGAGCACAGCTACAGAGGAGGAGTGGAAGGGAGGGGGGGAGAGGAGGAGGAGGAGTGGAGGGGAGAGCTCACGTGGGCAGCTGTCACCACTCTGCAGTCTGAACTACTGTGCTCGAGTTCCTCTCGTTTACTCCCGCCCCTGTTGCCTCCCTCCATCTCTCTTCGTCCCTTTTTTTTTTCCTCTTTTCCCCCTCTCATCTTCTTGCCTGTTCCACTGTCATCTTTGTCCATCTACCCCTTTCTCTCTGTCCCTCTCTCTATCTTTTTCCTTCCCTCTCTGTCCCTCTCTCTTTCTATAGCTGCCTTCAGACACAACCTCCGCTGTATATGCGGATCTTTGTTAAAGGAGGTCCGACCCTTTGGGTGATTCAGATATGATGCTAACATGCGGACGTCATGTGTGAACGACACTGATGCACATGAGCAGAATCTCCGCATGTTCTTCGCTTCGTTCAGACACGAGCTCATCTACATAATGTCCGTCGGATATACTAGGAGGGGAGTAGTGGAAGAGCTGGCTAAGTTCGGAATTCCAAATGGCCGGTTATGTTGTTCAGATATACGGCCCAATCGATTGACATCCGCAGGACATGCAGACTTCCACCCTTTCCTTCCCTTTCTGTCCCTCTCTCTTTCTTTCTCTCCATCCTGCTCCTGCTCTCTCTCACTATTTCAAATCTCAACTCCCTCTGCCATTTCTCCCTGGAACACAGGGCAGGAATGTACACCCGGCCTCATATCACACACTGAAGGCAGCTTTAGACAATGGCCACACACACACACACACACACACACACACACACACACACACACACACATACACATACCACACCTAATTAAATTATTCCATCCGGCTGAGTTCCTACAGTTAGCAGGCCATCAGTCTCTGACATGGGGGAGGGATGGTGGGTTCCATTTCTACTCGCACTATTCTCAGAGTCTACACAACTTTTGTTTGTGTGAAATCATGTGTAATGCTTTGTTACAAATGTTGTTTGTCTTACAACTTGTTAACAACTGGAATGCATCCAACTCAGATTTAACATTATTCCCAATTACTAATTGCACTTACAAGACAACTGGGATAAATGTAGATCATGAGCATAGTTAGTCCACATCTACATCTAAGTCTATCGACTTACAAACCTTCCCATAACAAAATGGCAGGACTGGCTCATCCAGTTTTATTTGAAGAACTCCTTGCTTGCATTGTTATTATATTGGTGCTTAGTTAATCATTAGGACACCACAGTGTGATCGCTCACTTAGTTGTGGAGGGTCTAGTCTGGCAACAAACACTGGGAGTGGGGGGTGGCTGCACTCAATGAGGTGGATTTTGTTTGACCTTTTTTTTCCGGTCCAAACTCAGTTAACTCGCACGATCGATCTGAAATCTTCCACCAAGTTTGTCGCCTGTTTAACAATACACTGTTTTGCCTTCTTATTACAGTTCAGTCACTCACCATGCACCAAAGCATCGTCATGCCACAGGACATAAACAGAACGACAGAGTAAAAAGTCAATAGCATTGCTCACTGAAAGTCCAGCAGCCCTAAAAAGCTGACATCTCATACAGCAAGGTTCAAGAGACAAACCTGCCAATGTATGTTTAAGATGTCAGAATGTAAACCCTGTGCATGACTTCATACCAGAGGGTGTCACTGGATAGCTTAGAAAGAAAGAAAGAAAGAAAGAAAGAAAGAAAGAAAGAAAGAAAGAAAGAAAGAAAGAAAGAAAGAAAGAAAGAAAGAAAGAAAGAAAGAAAGAAAGAAAGAAAGAAAGAAAGAAAGAAAGAAAGAAAGAAAGAAAGAAAGAAAGAAAGAAAGAAAGAAAGAAAGAAAGAAAGAAAGAAAGAGGGACGTAAAATAAGGCTGAGAACAGGTGATGCAATTGTGTTACGGTCACTTGTAGTTCATCCAACTATTTCTGCTTACCATGTGCTTCCTTGACCATCTCAATGACCAGTCTGTCTCTCTATTCTTGTCAGACAGGCTTGACCCTGGTAGGGGGGCAGTCTGGTTTTTGCTGGACACAGCACAAATCAACAGCAAATACCTAAATAAGCCATTCTCCCGTTTTCACCACAAAGCATAATGGATGATACTAACATTACAGCTGTGGTCACAATGCACAGTAGATAACAGTTGATTGCTGGGGCCCCCTACTGGTCAACTGGGTGAACTTTTTTTATGGTAGGAAAAAAAAGCTCTCAAACTTCAAACTCGGCCCATAAAGCCACGAAAGTTAGAGCTGGATGCACAAACACATGGCAGACTCTTCTGCAGATTACAGCAGCATTTCATGAAGAAAGGCGTCATATCTAGAGGCATCTCCAGGCAACAAACAAGCAAACAACAATATAAATTAACTGCAACCAGACATCTAATCCACAACTCTCTGATTCTGGTTACATATAGATTTACAACCTCTCCCTGCTAGTTTCCACCTATTTAACCACAAATGTATGCTCATTCGTTTGATAAGCATCACTGAGAGTTATGGAGTTGTGACTCTAGAAAGTGAAATGGACAGTGCAATCCATATCACAATACAGACACACCATCTGGTGATGCGCTCATTACTTTATTCCGATTATCAATATTTTGTCCCATTCTTGCTCATGCAATACTAACACAGTTTCATAAATTGGGTACTTGAGAAGTTTAGGACAATCTATTGCAGAGAACAGACCCCCACACACACACACAAATATGTGTAAAAGAGAAGGCTGCATTTCTAATCGAAATAGTCATTCAAACTAATTCAATTAGCTAATCTCAAAGGCTGTAATTAATCTGTTGCTTGCAAAATGGTTAGTCTTGTCATATCTATGATTTCTTTTTTTTTTTTATAACTCGACATGAATCCTCCTTGTGTGACAAGACAGTGAGGCTCACCTAAGAGAAGCGCTATGCTCCTCCTGCACTAGGTACGCTCACCAATCAGAAGTCATCGCAATATCTGTCAAAAAAATGACAATTCGATATTTTACCCTAAATAACAGACAGATGTCAGATGCACTCACCCATCCTCCTTGCTGGATGATGAAGTCGGCCTGTGCATCCTCCAGGAAGCGCATCCCTAAAGAGAGCACTGTGGCAACAGACTCGCCCTCATCCTGTAACCGCTGCAGCAACACTAAAGGCACCAACACCTGCCAGAGAGAGAGAGAGAGACATAATTTTATAGTGTATTGATGAAGTGTAATAATGCTTCTTTATTATTATTCCTGTGAATGCTTTGGCAATACAGCATATGATTTGTCGTGCCAATAAAGCATAATTAGAATTGAGA
This sequence comes from Alosa alosa, assembly GCF_017589495.1. Taxonomy (NCBI): domain Eukaryota; kingdom Metazoa; phylum Chordata; class Actinopteri; order Clupeiformes; family Clupeidae; genus Alosa; species Alosa alosa. Next base: position 25,973,078 of record NC_063199.1, read on the forward strand.
GAGCAAGAGAGAGGGAAGGGAGTAGAGCAGGGGTCTCAAACACCCGGGCCGCGGGCCAAATCCGGCCCGCGTCCTGCCCAATTCCGGCCCGCGACGTATCCCAAAATAATAATGTAATCCGGCCCTTGAGGCTATTAATTGCAACAAACAACGATACTGATTAAAATAGACGATAGATCCAGGTACGGTGACAAATCGCATTTGTAGGCCTACTCTGCTCCACTATGTGCAAGACATCCAGAGCTTGATTCAAACCCAAAATCATGCGCCAAAGTTTTCAGGAAATACTTGTATTACACGCGAGAAACATAAAGACGTGCATTTGTAATGACGCGGAAGCGATGCAGGCCATAGTGTTGCAGAAATTGAAGCAGAAATTAAGCAGAAATAGCCAGGCCTACACCAAATGTTGAAAAACGTTCACGTGTGATGAAGTCTTAGGTAAGCTATGTTATTCACCTATTCTAATTCTGAAGGAGAATATCCTTTTGGAGATTATGATCGATCATCTATGACAGTGATAGTCACGGTGCGTCTGTGAATGGAGGTGCGTGTATACAACGGTGTCCACTAAGCATACCATGCTTGTTTCGACCCTCTGCCCAACATAGCTTGGAGGTTGCAGTGGTATCGTCGTGATGATAGTGTCCGTAATGGATGTGGTACAGACAGCAGGGCTAGTAGAAATAGGGCTCTAAAGAACTACAAAGTCACCCGCAATATGATGCAAACTTCTGGGTACTGCAGATTACCCGCGATAGGAACTGTTAGACCAGAATACTTTATTGTAGGCCTATATTGTAGTAATCTATTACTAAACCACAACATCTTAGGTGTTGGTATACATCTTAGGTGTTTTTCTGTTAATTTGTTATGTGGGTAATATGAAAAAAGGAAAGTAAACCTGCTTACATATGTTCATCCAGTATTTACTGAAAGGTGCATAATTTGAGGTGCTTGCCATCCAGTGACAAATTAGATGGGTAAATTTACCCCCTTCATAAACTTTTGTTTTACTCAAAGATTTTTACATTTACAGTATACCTTCTCTGACCACTTTCAAGCCATGGCCTTTTAAATTTTGATATAAAAATCCAATGGTGTTGCTTTCTTAACCCTGATGCCTAGTTTGCCAGGTTTAAAAAAGTTATGAGAGGAAATATTTTTATTTGGTGTGAAACACACACACATACCTGTTTTTTATGTTTTTCATTTATTTTATAATTTGTATTAATATTTATGTTATCATTATTTTATTTATATAAGCTAAGGTTGCTAGCACAGGTGTCTAAAACTAGATAAAGACACTTGTACTTTCTGTTTGCAGAGAGAGAGAGAGAGAGAGAGAGAGAGAGAGAGAGAGAGAGAGAGAGAGAGAGAGAGAGAGAGAGAGAGAGAGAGAGAGAGAGAGAGAGAGAGAGAGAGAGAGAGAGAGAGAGATCCATCTAAGTCTATTCATCCCACTCTCTCTCTGGGATAGAAAGATAGAGGTGCTCACCTGGTTCCAGCCCTCCTGTGTGTGGGAGCACACGTCCTGAACAGCATTCCTAAAGCTCTCGTAGTCTAGTGAACTGAACACACACACGCACACACATTAAAAACCATGCAACTAACTACACTATGTCAAGGAAAAAAAAATCCTTATTGAGTCTCAATAAAAAGTTGGTTCTCTTCTTCTATACTTAATTCTTATTAATTCTATACAGATTAATAAGAAGACACTCGCTCCCTTCTGTATCAAATCAGATTTATATGAGTCATTTACTGCCAAAGTCACATTACAATGACAGTTCAAGGCAACTCAGCTTACAACTCAACAAACTAACTGCTTAGTTTCTGTAATCAAACTTAAACAAATACAGTGCTGGTCATATAATTAGAATATCATAAAAAAGTTGATTTATTTCATACATTCATTCATTCCACACAGACTGATATATTTCAAGTGTTTATTTCTTTTAAATTTGATGATAATAACTGAGAACTAATGAAAACCACAAATTCAGTATCTCAGAAAATTAGAATATTGTGAAAAGGTTCAATATTGAAGACACCTGGTGCCACACTCAGTGGGCAGCCGTGGCCTACTGGTTAGCGCTTCAGACTTGTAACCGGAGGGTTGCCGGTTTGAACCCCGACCAGTAGGCACGGCTGAAGTGCCCTTGAGCAAGGCAACCCCTCACTGCTCCCCGAGCTCCGCTGTTGTTGCAGGCAGCTAACTGCGCCAGGATTAGTGTGTGCTTCACCTCACTGTGTGCCGAGTGTGTTACACTAATTCACGGATTGGGATAAATGCAGAGACCAAATTTCCCCTCACGGGATCAAAAGAATATATATACTTATACACTCTAATCAGCTAATTAACTCAAAACACCTGCAAAGGCCTTTAAATGGTCTCTCAGTCTAGTTCTGTAGGCTACACAATCATGGGGAAGACTGCTGACAGTTGTCCAAAAGATGACCACTGACACCTTGCACAAGGAGGGCAAGACGCAAAAGGTCAATGCTAAAGAGGCTGGCTGTTCAGAGCTCTGTGTCCAAGCACATTAATAGAGAGGCGAAGGAAAGGAAAAGATGTGGTAGAAAAAGAGAGTGTTCAAGCAATAAGGATAACCGCACCCTGGAGAGGATTGTGAAACAAAACCCATTCAAAAATGTGGGGGAGATTCACAAAGAGTGGACTGCAGCTGGAGTCAGTGATTCAAGAACCACCACGCACAGACGTGTGCAAGACATGGGTTTCAGCTGTCGCATTCATTGGGTCAAGCCACTCTTGAACAAGAGACAGCGTCAGAAGAGTCTCGCCGGGGCTAAAGACAAAAAGGACTGGACTGCTGCTGAGTGGTCAAATGTTATGTTCTCTGATGAAAGTAAAGTCTGGAGGAAGAGAGAAAAGGCACAGAATCTACGTCGTTGCGTGAAGTCCAGTGTAAAGTTTCCACAGACATTGATGGTTTGGGGTGCCATGTCATCTGCTGGTGTTGGTCCACTGTCCACTTTCTGGAGGTCCAGGGTCAACACAGTCGTCTACCAGGAAGCTTTACAGCACTTAATGCTTCCTGCTGCTGACCGACTTTATGGAGATGCAGATTTCATTTTCCAACAGGACTTGGCACCTGCACACAGTGCCAAAGTTACCAGTATCTGGCTTAAGGACCATGGTACTGTATCCCTGTTCTTAATTGGCCAGCAACCTCGCCTGACCTTAACCCCATAGAAAATCTATGGGGTATTGTGAAGAGGAAGATGCGTTACGCCAGACCCAACAATGCAGAAGAGCTGAAGGCCACTATCAGAGCAACCTGCTCTCATAACACCTGAGCAGTGCCACAGACTGATCGACTCCATGCCACGCCACATTGCTGCAGTAATTCGTATAAGTATATATACTTTTTTGATCCCGTGAGGGAAATTTGGTCTCTGCATTTAACCCAATCGGTGAATTAGTGAAACACAAACAGCACACAGTGAACACACAGTGAGGTGAAGCACACACTAATCCCGGCGCAGTGAGCTGCCTGCTACAACGGCGGCGCTCGGGGAGCAGTGAGGGGTTAGGTGCCTTGCTCAAGGGCACTTCAGCCGCGGCCCACTGGTCGGAGCTCGAACCGGCAACCCTCCGGTTACAAGTCCAGAGTGCTAACCAGTGGGCCACGGCTGCCCCAACTAAGGCATTTCAGGCAAAAGGAGCCCCAACTAAGTATTGAGTGCTGTACATGCTCATACTTTCCATGTTCATACTTTTCAGTTGGCCAACATTTCTAAAAAAACGTTTTTTGTATTGGTCTTAAGTAATTTTCAAAATTTCTAAGATACCGAATTTGGGATTTTCATTTGTCAGTTATAATCATTCAAATTAAAAGAAATAAACATTTCAAATATATCAGTCTGTTTGTAATGAATGAATATAATAAACAAGTTTCACTTTTTGAATGGAATTACTGACATAAATCAACTTTTTGATTATATTTTAATTATATGACCAGCACCTGTACATCTCAACAACAGACATGCATTCATTTCATTAACACCAGTATCGCATAAAAGCGTAACTCAGTTAAAGACAATAACGGCTTCTACACACAGTTGCGTTCCGTCAACGCATGCCAGTGGGTGTTCCCGACTATGCAAATGACTTGAAGTATAACCGTAATTTGATTGGTTGGTGCCGTCCGTCGATTGGCTTGATTGGCCGGTGCCGTCTGTCGGTGCAGCAACAGCTGAACTTCAACGCACGCGACGCAACGGACCCACAATTCAGTTCGGCAACGGATGACGTGAGCCCATGTAAAGTGAACGGGATGCGTCTCGAGCACTGCAACGCACACAACTGTGTGTAGAAGCCGTAAGGCATCTCCGAGGTGCGGAGGACCAGTGACTCACCCACTGAGGAGTGTGTGGGTGGCGTTGGCCAGATACGGATCCAGGTCCTGGGCCACGCGGTCCCCCAGCACGGCCAGACTGTCCTCCACAGAACTGTCTCCCTGGGCAGGGCTGAACACCGGGGAGGACAGGCGGTCAAAGCCAGTTGTGGAGGACGCTGGGTAGAGAGAGAGAAGGCACATATGACACAAGGATGGCCGTGGCTGTGCATCTGTGTGTGTGTGTGTGTGGCAGTCAATGCATATTTTGAAGGAGAAGGCACGTGGATGCATAAGGCACAAGGATGTGTGCTGTGCATGAGTACGTGTGGGTCTGTATGTTTGTGTGTGTGTGTGTGTGTGTGTGAATGCATATTTTGAAGGAGAAGGCACGTGGATGCACAAGGCACAAGGATGTGTGGTGTGCATGTGTGTGCGTGTTAGAAACTGGACAACTGCGTGAGAGAATGAGATGAAGTGTAGGACCTACGTGTTTGTGTGTAATCCAAGCTTGTGTGTGTTTGTGTATGCATGTCTCATGTCTGAACTAATAACAAGTTCAAGGTGACTGGCGTTCATGCACATGTGGATCACACTTTGTGTGCATGCGTGACAGCTTATGCAACACGTACACCTGCTCTGTGCAGATATGGGGGTGGATCAAATGAAAACAAGAATAAATTTCCATGGAGGCATTGCACAAAGTGGGACAGGCAATTAATCAAGGCTTACGCAAGTAAGCAAACCATCTTCAATGTTTACTGAAATAAACATTGGCTCATTGTTTAGGTCTATTTTAGTACTCACAGGCTGCAATCTCCTCCTCCAGTAGATTCAACTCGGAGTCGATCTCTGACTTTATTCTTCTGTTTCTCTCTCTTTGCTCCTCTTGCAAATCACCACCTGTGGTTAATCACACACACACACACACACACACACACACACACACACAACATTACTTCACCAGTTTTATTTTATTATTATTTTATCTTGCCTTTATGAAAATGTACAACTTTTGGTGTCCATCTCAAGAGTTAGATAAGATGACACATATCCTTCTCTTCTGTGTGTGGGCAATAACCCAGCCTGACACTGTTAGCCTAGCTTAGCATAATCCATTAGAAATTAGTTACACCAGATAGCGTATATTAGTGGTATTGTGCATTTTATGACTAAAGCATGACATTTTGTCCAGTGTTTTTAGAGACTGTAAACTTAATTTTCAGACGTGGAGCCACTTCAGATTTGACCTCTGGGGCAAGGCAGACTCAAAACAAATTTCTACTAATTTTCAGGAGTAAAATATTACAGCAAGTCAGTCTAGAATTTTACTGTGCAATCTAGAACTTCCATTAACTGTCATTAGGGCTGGTCTGGGACAAAAATGGCCCGAACAGCCCACTTACAATAGGGACACTCACTAAAATGCAATCCTGGCAGTACCTACCCTTAAATATGTGTTTTGAACTAAGTGAGGTGAAGCAGTGCAGGTGAACAAGACTACTCCCACTGAAGTTCAAACTGTTGCTGACATAGGCTAATTGCAATGTCAGGTTCAGCACAATTGACATCCCGTCTTTAGGGGAGACCGGGGCTGGTTGGAACACTTCACTCTCGGGTATATTTCTCCGTCTTACCATGCGTTACAACTGTCAAAGTGTGATTAACTGAAAGCTTGGGATCTCAGCTAAAAAATGCGTACATTTAATTTCAACAAATGACTCCTTGTTTTGAGTTATATATGATTAAAGTGGTGTTGTGCAGGTGTGCCAACCTGCCCCAGGCACGGGGTTGGTTGGAACACTTATGTTATAGTCCTTTGCATAATCCTTTTGCTTTTGTTTAAAAGTGCTCATCAATCTCACTGCCTGTTAAGGTTTGCCGATGTCTTTCCTGTGTGTTTTTCTTCATTGTGCCAACCTGCCCCATCCACGTTTGGACCAGCGTTTCCGCTTGAAAAAAATGTTGCCGGTCAAAGTGACCACTTTTTCAGAGATATCAACCTGAATTAGCATGCTAAATTACGAGCCACAGCCCAACAGGTGTCATAATACCAGTTTCAGCCATGGGAGGCGGTATGCGGGCAACATAACCACCAGCCAAACTGCAATACACAAATAACTCGCACGGCTTGTGGGCGTACTTGAACCAAAAAGTATACACCTGTCGGGCTGAGGCTAGTAATTTAGCATGCAAATTCAGGTTGATATCTCTGCAGCACTATACCTTGTCATTTTTTTTAATGGCATCATCGCCCTTATTTCTTCTTATTCTTTTGATGCATGTAGCTAATTTTTTTGGATATTTTTACCTCAATTCTTACACATGGCACCTTTAACTAGAGTCAATTTAAAGATCTAGCCAGTCTCTATGCCAGACACTTCAGCTTTTTCTCTGGTTATGGTGAAGCTGACCGGATATCTGAGGCTTCAGGCGTTACCGATTTACCATCATCCATCGAGTCTGGCCTCTGAAAAAAGCTTTTAAGGCTAGTCTGCCTGGGCCTGACCATGTTTGAACCGTCTGACTCATTCATTCGTTGTTTATAACAGACGTTTTAAGCGTGCGCTTTATGCATGTTGTTTAATAACTTTTGGTAGATGGTAGAGCCTGTTCCTTTAAAACACAGCCAAAGCATGGTGTATTCTTGCATTAACATAGGCCTACATTTTAGGCTTATTCTCAAATTCAGATTGTGTTAGGGGGACGGGATTAATAGCCAATTTCAATCGGACAATTTTACCGGAGAGATTTAATTTTGTTCATTTTTTTCCGGCAATTACCGGACAATGGAATCCCTGGTTTGGACACTCCTTGCCCCTGAAATGGTGTTAGCCTGCCAGCACCAGTCACCACAGGCATAGAAAATTCATATAAAAACATACGAGTCCTGTCTCTTTCAAGTGAAATTAATACTTTTTCTATATCCTTGCCCATCACAATGCTAGAATGTATTTGGTGGGAAGGGTGATTTCTAAGTTTCAGCCCTGCAAAATAAAAAAAATTGCCCTCACCTAAAGGGTTAATGACTTTCAAATATTTTTCTTATGTGTGTGTGCTCCAGTTAAGAGGAGACTTATTTTAGTGTTAACATTTTGTGGATGCACCTTTTAGTTGCCTAGATATTAACAGTGTTCCAACCTGCCCCTGTTCCAACCAGCTCTGGTCTCCCAGCATGTGAGGGGTGCAAAAGTTGCAACAGTTGTCAAATTAAAGGCCTATAATACAAGTCAAAGACCACTTGTACGGTAGCATTCCATTCTACTAACAATTACAACATAGCATGTGGTCAAAATTGCTACTATTTTCAAAAATGATCTGTTGCAATTAGTTTTGGGTTGGGTAAAATATTCTCACAGATTGGCTGGACTAAAATACTCTGTGTGAACTGTGCACGTGTATGGACCATTGGCACATGAACACAGATTGGAACATTACAATAATGTACATGTGCACAAATATGCAGTTTTATTCCAAAGGAGAATAATGGGGGAATATGTAATGATGATGTCATTGACCCCCAGAGGTCAGATACAAAATGGCTCTATGTCTTCCACGGAACTAGTCACATATTAAGTGTTACATATGCAGTGTTTCCCATACATTGACTAATCTGTGGCGGGGCGCCACGAAATAAAAATCGGCCGCCACAGATGAATATTCTATGTTTAATTTAATTTAATTTAAATTAAGGTCAAATCCTTGCATTGCCATTGAGCTGCGCTTTTTACGCACGCAGCCTTCCCTTGCCCCGCTCTCTCTCGTAGCCCGCTGCCCCTCCTCTGCATGTGCATTTAACAAAATATTCATGATTGTTGAAGGATTGTTGAAGCATTGCATAGAAGACGTCTGGCTAAATTGCTATTAAATCTGCTTAGCATTGTGACCATGCTGCGCAAATTTGTTCAAAACTGCTGCATTGAAGTGAACTCTAAGGTCTTATCAGCATAGTAGGCTACATTGAAGAGACTAAACTAAGTTAAGTTATGAAATCAAGCAGTAGGCCCATCTCAAAGCTAACGTTAGAATACTGTTTGGATGTCGAATTTAGCATGCTTAGCCTACTTCTAAGCTGCTTGTCAATTTCGTTGAAGGTCTCATTTTATTGACTCCGACACTGAATGTTTGCAAAATCCCGATGTAAATGGAAAAGTGTTTTCCAAAATTCAAAAGTGCTTGTCCCAAGGAGAAGTACGAACCTTTATTTTAACTATGTAGAAAACGTTATGAATTGTATCCACACATCAGCAGCCTTTCAACTGTGTTACAATTGCAAGGGTTCCCTCAAACTTCATAAAGTGACAGGCACCAGGCACTCAATTAGACCTATACACTACCAAGACGATCTTAATACCCCCCGTTGTCAAAGTCAGCTACCGCCACAAATTGAATCCAATTCTGTGGGAAACACATATGAGCCAAACAACACAAGTAGTCTGGACCAAACATTGAAAAAAGGCCTCAGAAAAGAGGCAGTAGGCATTTTTGAGGAAAAAGTTGTTAAACAGCATTTTTAGATATTTAGGACCCTTTGAACTACAAATCCACCATATAACATTTTTTTTAGGTCCCAAGTTTCTCAGAATTTTCCTTCAAAAATGGATGCCTTGCTGTCAGGCGAGAAAATACTGGTAGATAGGGTAAAAATTTAAACCTTTATGGATCACCACAAAACTTTCCCAGTTTGTCACGTACATTAGGACAAGTATTTTTTGTATTACAAGTTTTCTGAAATGTAATGTTTAAATATGCAAATGAGGCTTAATCTACTGAAATATGCGCTAATATGCACAAATTTCCAAACTTGACACGTACACATATTGGATGAAGCGTCAATTGCATTTTTGAGGAAAAATTGTTATACAGCATTTTTAGACAGTTCAAAGGGTCTTAAATACAAATCCACCATAACATTTTTTTTAGGTCACAAGTTTCTCAGAATTTTCCTTCAAAAATGGATGCCTTGCTCTCAGGCGAGAAAATACTGGTAGATAGGGTAAAAATGTAAACCTTTATGGATCACCACAAAACTTTCCCAGTTTGTCACATACATTAGGACAAGTATTTTTTTGTATTACAAGTTTTCTGAAATGTAATGTTTAAATATGCAAATGAGGCTTAATCTACTGAAATATGCGCTAATGCACACATTTCCAAATGCGGCTTGACACAACTGGACACTTTGCTTGTACTATTATCAGGCTTCCTACATAACTCGAGCATTATTCATTCGTGCAGAGGGATAGAATCTGGGATCTGCACATTTGTGCATTCCAGAAAATGTTGACCTTTTTCATGCGGTATAACCACATCAATTATGCACGGTGGGGCACTATCTACCTGAATGAAATGCACCAACTTCCTAAACCAGTAAAAAACGTTTAACGAGTTTGATGCCGGAAACTTTGTAGTCACCGCTTCAACCAAGTGGACCCTGATCATAGTCAGGAGTGGCTATGGTGTATTGGAAAGAAAGGCGGAGGCATTGTTGGAAACACAAAGACATCCTCAGCACTAAGTAGGTGGGCTCTGTCTTTCAACCTCGGATCCAGTCTTGCCCATGACACTAAAGTTGCTTTTGGCCAGGGACCAGATGATAACTACATCCATAGTGAAACGACAAAAGTCCGAATGAAACGGGACAATGCAGATGAAGATGCTTTGCTTGCAGTCTTGCAGAGGTTTGGCCTTTTCTTTGCCAACCTGTCCCAGACCCTGCAACACATTGCAAACAAATACTTGGCCATGCAGGATATTGAAAGCGAGCTGTTGACAGCACCACAGAAAGGTCAAAGTCAATTAGATACATTTGTTGTTGAGAGGCTGTTGCCATCTGGGGGAGGGGGCAGAGTCTCGTTCAGGGACAAACTTAAAAAGAACAAGTATTTAATGTTTGCGTCTTTGTTTGAAGTTAAGAAGTCAGATCTAAAAACTGGAAAGGTGAAAACTGTCAAGGCAGACTGAAACATTCTGCAACGCCTCATTGCTGCATATGATGCTGGGCGCCCAGTCAATTTTGACAGCATTATGATGCATGAACTATTTGTTGTGCCCTTGTCTCTGGCAGATGTAAATGGACAGCTTCGTTCAGGTTCAAAGGCAGTGTTTACTAAGATTCTAGCTGCTGGCATTCCATGTCCCAGCCACCTTGATAACAGAGACCTTCGGGATGAACCAATGCTCATCATTGATGGTCAAGCTCTGGTCATTGCCATTGGAAAGCCACAAGCAGCAAAGAGTTTTGGGGACCTTGCTGATGTTTTTGTGGAATCTGTTCTCAGAAGTGGAGCACAATTCCAGCGAATTGATGTTTTGATTGCTACCACACACATTCTATCAAAAGTGGAACACGAAAGCGCCGTGGAAGAGGCTTGGTGGCAATCAGAAGACCAATTGAGAGCAGAGATTTGCCTCTTCCTGCAAAGTGGGAGAACTTTATTGCTCATGCAGACAACAAGGCTGATCTTGCACACTTTATATCCCAACAGCTGATTGTTGGAGCTCCAGCAAATAAGATCATAGTTGCTGCAGGTGGCTTCAGTGATGAAGAGAGAGTTGAAGCGTCTAATTCAACCTTTAACACTGACTGCTTGGAAGCCAAGCATGAACAAGCAGACACAAGAATTGTTCTTCACTGCATTAGAAGCAACGCATCAAATATTGTTGTCTCAGCGAGAGACACCGACATCTTGGTGCTGATGATTGCCCATTTCCACATGGTCTGGATGAAGGCAGGTACAGCAAAGGACAGAAAGTACATTCCAGTTCATGCCATAGTGGAACATTTGCAGATGGAACCACAGGTCCTCGATCTGCTTCCAGGTGCTTGACTGGAAGTGACTTCGTACATTGCTGGACGCACAAAAAAGTCATGTTGGGATGTATTTGTACAGAATCATCATCTGTTAAAGGGGCTTGGTGAAGGTCCTGATCTTAGTGAACTCACCATTCAGAATGTAGAAAGTTTTTTCTGCAAACTGTATGGAGCAATGAATGTTAACAACATCAACGACGTTCAAGTAAGCATGTTTGTGAAGGGCATGACAATAGAAAGACTGCCACCAACCAGAGATTCTCTCTACTTCCACATTCAGCGTTCTCACTTCCAGGCTTTGGTCTGGCGGCAGGCCCACATGCAGCAGCCAATTCTGCCACCCCCTGAGACCATGGGATGGAAAATGGAGGAAAGTTCACTTGTTCCTCAACTCATGTCACTACCTCCGGTTCCGGATGCTTGGGAGGAGTTTCTCTCCTGTGGTTGCACCAAAGGATGCAAGACAGCTAGATGCAGTTGTAAGCCTAACCCATGTACTGCTGCTAGCAAATGCAGAATGTCATGCGATACTTGTATGAATCAACAATAAGTAAAAATAACATTTCAGAAAACTGAGTTTTACGGTGATATCTATGTTTATCTATTCATACGGTGGTGTTTTGAAAGTGTCTGAGATGCATATTGTTTCAGTACAAAATATTAAGAACTGGTACCCTAATGAATATGTTATATAGTGGATTTTTATTCAGGAGACATTGAACCTTCAAAATATCATGTATAACAACTTTTACCCTCAAATGGCTTCTTCCAATGTGTACGTGTCAAATTTGGAAATGTATGCATATTAGCACATATTTCAGTAGATTAAGCCTCATTTGCATATTTAAACATTACATTTCAGAAAACTTGTAATACAAAAAATACTTGTCTTAATGTAAGTGACAAACTGGGAAAGTTTTGTGGTGATACATAAAAGTTTAAAATTTTACCCTATCTACCAGTATTTTTCTCACCGGAGTGCAAGGCATCTATGTTTGAATGAAAATTCCAAGAAACTGGGCACCTAAAAAAAAATGTTATGGGATGGATGTTGTGGTGGATTTGTATTAAGGACAATCTGAACTATCTAAAAAAAAATGCTGTATAACAACTTTTCCTCAAAAATGCCTACAGGGTTACAGAATCCTGAAATCTGGTCCTGACTAAAGCCAGATAATTTTCTTATATCCAGCACCAATGCGTTGTGGTACAGCTTCATACCTTTCATCTGCAGTAGATTTATCTACATGTTGATATAACTACTGATTCTATTATATTGACATTAATCAATCTAATTACAGTTAATTGCTCATACAATCTTACATATACCTTGAAACATGTTCTGAAACCACTTCAAATGCATGCATGCAAAACACAAACCGCATTGTGTAGGTGACAAAGTAGAAAAAGCTGGTGGGCAGATTGGCCTACACGCTTCTGCCATCTATTTTCCAATGGATTTTTTGATTGTCGGTGACTGTCACCTACAGAGTTTGACAGGTACGATCTTTCAAAACGCCATGTTATTTCCCATAGACATTTGATGACCGAAGGTTGGATAGATACGGAAGTTAGGAGGCGGGACTTATTCTGAAGAGGTCTATAGCGTAGAAGAGACTGTGAGATTGTTATCAGCGTCACGAGTTGGCTTCGATGTGAGTGGTTGAAGTAGCACGTCAATAGATGACGGACAAGTGGCTTATCCAATCATATACAAGCATTTTTTGATTAGGCCCAGCCTTCTGAAGCAACACTTCAATGGATTGATCCCAGATGGATGAGTGGAGCTAGGCGGAACAAAATTCATCTGGCGAGACTCAGGTTAGTTTTCTATAGCATATTCGCTAACCTGTCGTTCTTTGAACTCTTTAAATATGTTGGGATATGTCTGCGAGGTGTTTAGCCAAGTTCCATGCGTAGGCTAGCCTATACTGCTTTTAAATGACTTTGAAACATATTTTACAAACGGGCCTCTGTGTACCTGATGGCTTGCCTTCACTATTTGCGATGTATCCAAAATAGTTCCAGATTTCACCTTTTGTTTTATCCACAAGGCCGAGGACTGTCGGCAAAGAACTATTTTGACGTTGGCTGCGCACTCACTCACTCAGAGCTGCCTACTTGACACGCCCACTTGCCTAGATGCGTGCAAGGAGCAGTGAGAGCAGCAGTTCACACAGACGCAGAACGTTATTATTTTAATAAAGTATCGATCCTAAAAACGTCGGAAATCGTATCGTTTTTTGCGTGAAGACATTGGTGATACCTTTTTAGTATCGATACACCGTGTTGGGAGTATTGTGTGTAGATTGATGAGAACCCCCCCCATTGAATCCATTTTAAGAGTCTGAAACATAACGAAACGTGGAAAAAGTGAAGCGCTGTGAATTCTTTCCGTATGCACTGTATACACTTCCTGATTTATCTGCTCACACTGAATATACAACTCCTCTAAATAATACTACTCTTCCCAATGTCGATATTCTACGGATAGTATTGTGCATCCCTAGCTGAGCTCCTATGCAAAGGCTATGGACACCCTCAGGGAGGCAGGCAGCCTCTTATGCCTCCACTATGATTAAACATCAGAAATACAATGAATAGACAGCAGCATACTACTCCTGTCTGACTTTCGAGACAGAGCCATACTGAGCAATGAAGAATTCCCCCAGAGCTCTATTGTTTGAGGTTTTCTCCGTCATATTGATTCTTATTTCAACAGAAAATAAAATAAAAATTTGAAGTGGAGGGAAACAATGGTCGACTTACCACAGAATAGCCAGCTACCGGTATTTTTTTTTGTGTGAGTAAGTACCGGTAAGTAGTTTTATAAGTTTAAGATTTATTGATATAGCACATTTTTCATGCACAAAGTGGAACACAAAGTGCTTTACAGGTGTGTGTGTGCTTGTCTGTGCACACATATAATTCTACTGTGAGCAATACAATTCTTCTTCATAACATTTTTTTACCCCGTCTCTCCATCACTCACTCTCTCTCTCTCATCTTTATCCAGTCCACTGCCTTGGAGGCTTCCACTGTTGCTTCGCTCAACGCGTGTTGCCTAGCCTGGTCGCACACAGCCCACACGCACCAGTGAATTATTCACCCCACACACACACACACACACACACACACACACACACACACACACAGCAAAAGATGGGACCGTTTGAGGGATAATCCACCAATGGAAGCCCCAGCACCCAGAATAAACATGCAGCTTGAGGGGTGAAAGTGTTGGGGAGGGTGTAGGCCTAGAAACTGAGAGCAGGCTAAAGCCAAAGAGCATGATGGGAAAGGGCAAAACAAACAGGCAGGAAGGCAGACAAAGGCAACAAGCTATACAAACCAGATCAGTGCTAAGCTAACCACTACTTAGTCAGCACTTCTAACTAATGACTAATAAGCATGACTACCACAGCAACGGTTGTCTAAACATTCCAATATGAGAGAACATAAGCTACAACTGGTAGTGACTGGTAGTGCAGCTTGGATGTCTTTTCTTCATACTGGTGTGAAATCACTCTGGTCTGCATGGCAGTGACTCTCCACTTGAACAGCTCGTCCCCTGTCAACCTCAGAGAACCCGACATTCTTCTCTTGGCCGCTGACTGAACCAGAGAAGCATTTCTTACAATCTGGATGAGACCGAAGTTAAATGCAGACCCAAAAAAAAAAAAAAAAAAAACACAGGGACAAACGTGCGAATTCATTGTGCCTGTTTGAGATGTTAATGCTTTGCTAATAGCGCCTTAAAACATGGCCTATATGAACAGACCACACATTTTCCATGGCAAGTTAGAAGCTCCAGGGAAAAGTGTGAAGTTTGCACAATGACATGGAAGGAGAAGCATTAACAGCGAGAGGGGCAGAGAAAAGTGCCTACTACGAGATGAGCTTCAGGTCTGGTAGAACGTAAAATAAGAACGAACAGCAAGTGGTTTCTGCGGCCTGATGATAGCAAACACAGTGTAAACGGTTACAATCTTAACACATCAGCCTCAAAGAGAGATGTAGAGAAGAGTACCACAGCCCTTTCTGCTTGCCAACCAGCGTTACAGAGTAGTGGTGGCGGACATTTGGTTGGCATTTGCATGAAAATGCCAAGACAAAAGGTACAAAACTAGAATTGATTCGGTACAAGAGGTCCAATGGCTCCGTCTTTAGCTCCTGTGAGATTTTGATAAATAACCAAATAACCTTCAGGCAGTGGACTGGTGAACCGTGTTAACAGGGACAATCTGCATACCTCTTCTGTTTCCTATCCACTAAATTCAATCCATTCCCTCAAACCTGTTTCATGACAAATACCAGCTCCAGGCCATAGCCAAACAATAGCAATGTTGTGATATGATGGAACAGCAAGGCTGCACATGCATAAGCCCACTAGGAGTCAACCCTTTAACAAGAACTCATTAGGACTGTGCACATAATGCTAACGCTACTTGCATTTTTGTTGTCTATACACTTGTACTCTGCGCAATGACAAAGTTGAAACAGGCACAAACTACGCAGATAGATAATTCATGAGTGACTGTCAGGTACAAACTACGCAGATAGATAATTCAGGATTTGGATTCCTCTGAGTTTGTGTGCATGTGTGTGTGAGACAGCAAGAGAGACATTTTGCATGCATCACTGTGGTGTGAGACTATACACAATACAATTGTTGTCATATTAATGTTATCACAATTACTATCATAGAACATTTAGCTGTGGGTGTATGGTGCCTATCTATCTCGCTCAGGGGTCCTTAAAGTTCTTCACAAATAATATATATTGTTTTGAGAACATCAAAGTCCACAACAGGATCTACACATCAGAGACCCCTTCCTTGCACCCCTTTCTTAGTTGTTGAATGTTGTGTGGAAACGATTATATCTCTGTGGACATTAACGACTTCAAAGGTTTCAACATGCACCACCACCATGATGATCAGTTGTTAGGGGGGTGACTTACCTTCTGCAGAGGTGGGTCGCGCTGCTGACGGTCGTAGGGCAGGTGGCAGGCCAAGGTAACTGAGGACAACGTAGCGAGTCTCGTAGCGGAACCCCTCTGGTACTGTGGTTGGTTGGACCGGATCCATGGCAGCTTTTTCTTTATTGGCAGCAAATCTAGGCACATGTACGGGCAATCCTCAGGTTGTCGTCAGTCAGTCAAAAAAACGGTCACAACCCAAACGCACAGGAGGCCGTCTGAGACCACATGGCAAAACATTAAGATAAGAGTAAGATGACAAAATCTCACTAAATTGACAAAAGACTGTTATGTAAATTTCATTCAAATGTGTTTGCGCCGCATCATGGGGAAGTCAGTGAATACAGCTGGTGACGGCTGTTGAAGCAATGTCTTTATCAAACTCTCGCAACATAATTTTAGCCTGCACATCACCAGGTTAGCACAGTACGATGATTAATTCTTGCCATGAACTATCCACATCGGTGAGGAGGAGGGCAACCCCCCCACCACATAAATGCCACATACACAAAAAAAAGATTTCCGTATAGTCCAAACAATATTACGCTTTGTTTTCATGCACGCAATTTATGGCAATTGCACTGTTAATTGACCACACACACACTGGTTTATCCAAATGAACTTGGGCGAGCGACAGCACTCGACCATGCTGAACTACACATTGAGGTAGTTTGCAAGAATCTGCGGTTAACAGCTCTGAAGATAATACTACTCAATGTCATGCCAGACTGGAATGAACAACACCAAAGAAGATAAAGCAACTTTATATCGACAGCTCGAACGGTCAGTATTGCAATTGATCCACAAACGGCACGAGTACATTGTGTACAGAAAGCGCTCATGCTCCCAACTCTTATTGCACTGCTAACCACACCTACCTCGCATCGCATCTTTGTGGGATACCCTGGCAATTATGCTTAAGTTTAAGCTGAATAACTACTTGTATGCGTTTGCATGATTAACCAGCTAAACGTGAGCATTTTGCGTTCATATAAGCACAACTTACCCGCTCTCTTCAATCTCAGGTCCAGCAACGTGCGCTGAACAAAACGTTAGGAAGCGCACACCTACTTCCTCCACATGCACAAACGCGAGTTTGGTGACTAGCTGGTATGCTAATGGCTACTTCCACGATGCATTTGCGTGCAGCAGTCCCACTATGCAGACAGTTCCAGCAGTCATTTGCCGACCCCTTTGAATTGTCTTGCAACTACTATTGTCCAGCGTAACCATGTAGCGCAAAGGGCGAATGTTTTAAAGGAAGGTCAAAGGGCAACTCATTTCACTGGACAAATAAAAACACGCCGATAGAGCCGTTATCACTTCAATTTATGAAATAAAGTATATATGAATGGAATACAAAATATTTTAGCCTCTTGGCAGAGGTAGGCCTACACAGGCAGTCTTCAATTCAACCAAATTATATCATGACGTGCGTTTGCGTAGCACGTCAGCGTAGAATGTCAAAGGCTACAACTTACATAATTTACGACGCAAGCAATGAAAAATAGACACCGAGATGGCTGTTTTAAAATATTGGTTGATCACCTTATGTTTTATTGTGCACTGTAGGCTAAGGCTATATTGTCAGAACATGCAAAGGTCAATTTAGGCAATCCAAAGGCAATTTTATTTCAGTAAAACGACTCTTGAATTATACCTCTGACCAACTGTTCATTCAACCGACCATTTTGAGAATTCCCAATCCCTTTCTGGATCGCTACTTAGCTGACATGCTGTCAAATCAAGGGCGTAGGTTTGGTCTCAGCTTTAGTGGGGACACATCCCCACTGTTGTCACAATACCAACATTATGTTTCAATACCAATACTAAGTGAAGAATCTCAATTTCGATACTTTTGCGATTTTTTTAAAACTTGATTTGGTTTGTGTGATTTGTGAGATCATTCACATCAGTGGCAATCATAGAATTTGATTGTTATGTTGTTGTGGTATAACATAATGACTGAGCTAGGCTTAAGGCTAACAACAGTAGAATGCAATAGGCACAGTGATGGCTCATGATGCAATACAAGGAACAATCATAGCCAGAATTTTGTTAAAAGCAGACCAAAGGTCAAAGTCTGTTCAATTGTGATAGAAATGCTGTAACTTTAGGCTTAGGCCTACTCATTAAAATTAACAGAGAGCCCACTACCTGTATATTGCAACCCAAAACTTTGACATGTCAAGATTTCTGAAACATGTAATATGTATTTCAAATACAAAATAGTATTTTGTAATTTTTATTTTATTGGGTTGAAGGAAATGGCTCTGTATTTTGTATCAAAATACTTTATTGGTGTGTATTTTTGTATTTTAAAAATACTGCAAAATACTATGTGAAAAACACTAAAAAAAAGTAGATACTACTTGATGAATAATTGGTAATTAGGCAACAATGGTTAATGTGAGAACAGCTGTGTTCAACGAAATTCACAGCTTTTCAGTGACGGCCTTTGCTGAAGCATCAGCTCTGGTCTGAAGTATAAGTATAAATACTCTTTTGATCCCGTGAGGGAAATTTGGTCTCTGCATTTATCCCAATCTGTGAATTAGTGAAACACACTCAGCACACAGTGAGGTACCCACTAATCACGGCGCAGTGAGCTGCCTGCAACAACAGCGGCGCTCAGGGAGCAGTGAGGAGTTAGGTGCCTTGCTCAAGGGAACTTCACTTCACTTCAGCCGTGCCTACTGATCGGGGTTTGAACCGGCAACCCGTCACAAGTCCGAAGCGCTAACCAGTAGGCCACGGCTGCCCTGAAGCACTGAAGTCGTACGCAAGTAAAGATGAGCAAGGTTACCTGTGCAAGTTCACATAAGGACACGACAAAGGCGACAATGTCCTTTCCAAGCCAATTAACAGAAAAAATGTCAGATATCTCAATGAACCACAATGACATCAATAGATGGTAAGGTGTTGAGTGTGTTTGAATTCCCTTCCTTGTAGCATCCTTTTCTGCATTGCACAGTGGGGAGAAGTTCACCTTGTTTAATTAAATACCAATTATATTTCCTTATTAGCTGCATACTTGAGGTTGGAGATATTAAGGCAAGCCAAGTTTCTCACATACTGGAAGTTCAAGATATACAGCCTTATGATTTTCTTATTCAGTTCTACACTGGACTTGAATTACGAAATTCTGCACAGATACACAATTATGATTTTGGCCTATTGATTATAATGTGGTTAATTGTAAGTATAAGTATATTTTAATCTCTGCATTTATCCCAATCCGTGAATTAGTGAAACACTCAGCACACAGTGAGGTGAAGCACACACTAATCCCGGCGCAGTGAGCTGCCTGCAACAACAGCAGCGCTTGGGTAGCAATGAGGGGTCGGGGTTCGAATCGGCAACCCTCCGGTTACAAGCGCTAACCAGTAGGCCACGGCTGCCGAATTGAAAGCTCTGTCAGTCAAATTCAATATCAAAATGTTTTACTTTGGCCTTTTATGTATTGGCAGACAGCCCTGGTAACTTACCGTTGTCGTTGACACACCTGCTCGCTTGACTGCCACTGCAAAGTAGCCTGTGCATTGCATTCTCCATTCGTGTAGCTTCCGTGTCAGATAACCCTGACGTTTCTTGTATTGTCGTGCTGGCTGTCGGAATGATCAGCAGTACAAATAAGTTCGCTAAAATATTGGTGGGGACAATTTTGTCATCTTAAAATTTTGATTAGGACTAGTCCTTAGCGTCCCACCCTAAATCTACGCCCATGTGTCAAATACACTAGTTTCACTGTCTCTGACAAAATTAAATAGGCTAGTAGCCTAAACTGACACACAGACATTTGCTTCCACCTCGTGGTCAATATTTTTATTACAATCCAATAGCGCTGCCAGGTCGCTCCATATTGGTGATATTTCACCTAGAGCACATTTAAAGCAGGAGAGCGGAATTCTAAAGAATTTCCTGAACTTCAGAGACAGAAGGATCCCATATCACAGTGTCAAAAGTCCATGAAACATCATCTGCCTTCTCCTTTTACTTTCATTTTTACAGCAACACCGTAAAGTCTATATAATTAACATGGATAAATAGTTAACATCATGGTTTTATTTGTGTACAGGAAGGGAAAGATCATAGAGGTGACAATAGTAAGACATAAGCTGCCCTGTTTCTGTCAGTTTATCATATTTCTTAATTAAAGCTCTTTACTCTCATTTATTGCCCTTTGCCCATAAATTACAAGATATTGTCCTTTGAGTCTTGAGTTACTCAAATAATCGACCTATGCTGCAGTTAATTAGGTAATTTTTGTGGTAGGCCTATTGTATTTGAAGATTCTATTTCTTAAACTGCCATTAATATCAAGCTGAAAAGTGAACAGTGAAATAGAAAGGAGTTATGTGAAGTGAACAAAAGTGTTACATAATACAGCAGAGTGATCATACAAATAAATTTTCCCTCCTGAAGTGCAACAGCTGTGGCAGGTCTATGGGCCATGCCTACCTGTGCATACTGGCAGTCATATCTGACTTTCCAAAGTCATATGGCAATAAATCTCCAATCAATAGTCTAATAGAAAAGGAAAGCATACTGTACTTATGTTTTACATGTGTAAGTGCACTAGACTATAACATAAAATTATGTGACAGCGCTTATCTTAGGAGCAAATGAAGCACTAATTCAATTTTACCAAGAACAAATACTGACATTTATCATTTTATCTTTCATTTCTTAATGTAATGTCCTTTTAGTTGTGAAAATTAATGTTTCTTCTCACTGAGAAACACTGCAGTACTTTCTCCTCTCTGCCCTCTAGACTAACATGCTGGTGAAACATGTATCCCAGAAATTATATATTAAACTGTAAATAACCTGACCCTGCTTGTTGAGTGGATTACATATATAAAAGAAGAAAATTAGTTATAGGTAATGCAATTACATATGGAATATACCAATATGTTGTCATAAAAGGTTGAAACACACAGATTGTTAAACATGGTGATTCATATTATATCACACTGGTGTTTAATGGCTGCATGTTTATTGCATTCCGTATAGCGCTCTTTCATTTTTCACTGCAGACTTTAATGCTCTGGCGAACTCCCTTTACAACCATCTTCGAGCCATTTGACAAGTCCTTCATGCCATCCACAAATTCGCCTGCCACTGACTGTGCCAAAATATCTGCTGCAGCTTCAACTGCTTCTCCGGTGCTACCTGCAGAGCACGCTGCACCAATGGCCCCTGCCATACCGCCAGTGACCCCTTTAGTGAGCCCCAGTGACGCACTGGCCATGGCCTTGCTCACTTCAGCTGCTCCTGCCATCACTCTGCCCACGGCTGTGAGGAGGTCTTTGTCTCCATCCTCTTGACTGTCCTCTTCTCCAAAAGCAGTGTTCACGATGTCTGTCATTTCCTCTGTCACACTGGACACAACTTCTCCCAATGCGCTCCACAGTGACATGATGATTTTTTGTCTCTCTCTTTCTTTCACTCTCTCTGTTTTCTTGATGATGTCTGTCCTTCACCAGATATCACAGGCCCTATCAGAGCTGTGAGAAGAGTATAGGGAAAAAAACATTCTAGTTAGCCTACTCTACATCTGGATCAATGGATCAACTTTAGTATGGTCAAGCGGCTGTGAATTACGTTTTTTATTGAGGTTACATTTCGAAAGATTAACAAAGAAAAGGCTTACATTTTTTAATTAAATTATTTAAGCATTGAACTTAATTGTACTAGTTTCACAAACTTTGATTAATCATGTACATTTGTACAGCTTTCCCATGTGCACTGATACCTACTTAAATTGAAAACACTTACCAAATATTATCCAGAGAATGGCTTGTCAAGTTCACTGCTGTGAAATCTTTTAGAAACTAGATGTACCGCATAGCGGTACAAAATATGACCGCCGCTCAGTCCTGTACATCCGTTCCGCGAAAATAAATCACACTTCCATTTGTCTCCATCCCCCACTCTTGAAACCTTTGTGTATGCTTTTTTGGCATGCCTGAGTGTGTGTGTGCGGCTGCACAGAAAGTAGCCTACTGGTGCTGAAAAGGTGAATAGATTGTAGAATAGCCAAAGAAGATGTAGCATTGTTATAAAACCTTTAAAATCTCTAAACAATCACAAGTAGGGCAGTTCATCACAGTTCATCCATTGCAACTGGATTGATGAAAGGTCACTTACACCTGTAGGCTACATTGTAGGGAAAAGCAAAAGGTATCAGCATAATGTTATTTATTTATTTATTTATTTATTTTTATGTATTTATAAACAAAAACATCTCTGTCAGTTCCATGCCGTTTTCAACAGCTATCAAAAACAAAGGTCATTTTTGGATGGATGGATTGTTTTGTGAATGTTTCTTCTTCTACATAAGATTTTAGTCATCTTTAGTTCATGTAATACTTTATTGTCAATGCACAAATTAAGTAACAGTAGTCTGAAACGTTATTGTTAATGCACAAATTAAGTAACAGTAGCCTAGTCTGAAACGAAATGCTGTTTTACATCTAACCAGTGGTGCAAATAATTGACATGTCCAAATGGGCCTTGATGAAATCGTCCGCTAGACTGTTCATACACATTTTAATGGGCCAAAGTTGAAGCTTTTTTGTCCGTTATTGTTAAGATTGCAAATATAGGCTGATTCATGTTCCCTTGCATTGTGTAACTGAGGTCCATGGCTAGTCTGGCTTTCATCAGACCAAGCTCAATCTTTTAAGAAATCAAAAATAAATAGCGGGCAGATCAGGCTGGGTTCACCCAGCCTAGTCCATAGGCACCCGATATTGTTTAATTTTCAGATTGAGATATACACGCTCTGGCTATTCTAAATGCAAAATGCATTAGGGAGTTATGACAAAACTGTAACTAACAAACTAGATCCTAATAGAAAGCTGTTAGCTTCCCTAAGCTACAGGTAGGATTATAAGGTAGGCCTATTTACAACATAAATTGTCAATAGCTATGCTGGCGACACAAATAAAATCTCCTTTGAAACCAATGGCTTACTATTTACAGTATCAGCGGACTTAAACTGCCATATATGGCGAAAAGTTGTAATAACATTAACGCAGCTCCATGAGTCAAGGAAAGCCGAATGAAGTAGCCACTTCTAAATGGGACCCACTACACAGTAGCTTAAGGTGTGTTGCTAAAGCAGCCATAATGAAATTAAGGTGTCATTGTTTGGATACTTCACACACACGCGTGCTTTTTAATTTCACAGACTACAACTACCAAGCTGGAATCAAAGCACATCGATTCCCCTCTCACCCCTGCGCGCACTTAAAAACAAAATAAACAGGCGTCTCAGTCTCCGCATGTATAGGCAAAACTGTATCAGACCGGTGTAGCGTTGGTAAATCTTCCATTGCACAGAATGATTTTGTAGCACGTGCAATAAATGACAGTCGAAAGATACAAACAGTGCTGCTATCAATTTGCTTGGTATAACCGCATTTATAGTTTTCTACAAATGCAATCAATCAAATGGGCCTCCATCACTCAACCAACGCTAACGGTAACATTACCTACGTCCTTATTGATATTACAAGATTAACGTACCTGCAGTAAAAACCAAGCATGTCCGATAAACATCCTCACTTCATCCTCACTTACACTTCATGTGAACATCGCCCTGTCCTTATTAGATGTTCGCTGCGGTAAATTACAGTCCTTGTAGGAAGTGTCCATTATTTTTTCAACCCACTTTTAACTTCCAACAAAATTACGTCTCACTGCAACGATGCGCCATCTAGTGGACAAACGACTACTTATCGTCAATACTGAAAATGCAGCCATGATGATGATGATGAATATTTTGGCTTTCTTTTGATCCTATTGAATTTGTAATTATGGATCGGCCGTTCTAATACCGATAGTATGTGGGTACCTGTGTGTGTGCATGTTTATATGTGTGCACCGCCATTTACAGGCCAATGAGTGTACAGTCACTAAATGTACACATAACCTAATTTTTTTAGCCCCCCTCATGGATGAAATTCTACGAAACTTGGCATACCCCCAGACCCCCAGAGAATGCCAGGTCAATTATACACATAAAATTTGGTGCAGTTCTGAACATCTTAACTGAAGATAGGGGCGATTAAAGCAGAATAATATTGCATTTTCATTTTTTACCGGGGGGGCAAATCACAAATGAGTGATTATGAGCCAGGTTGATGTGGGCCCTTGAGACCAACATACCATAAAAGATTCACAGAGAACTGTGTCTGCCCTACCCTCCTTTCAGGGGGTCCAGTCCAGCGGGGGGGCTGCAGATGAAAACGAAAAATGACGGTTCCATGCTAACCATGTGGGGGTACATGCCCACCAAGTTTTGTGTATCCCGGTCTTTCAGTGTCCCGGGAATCCTTGTTGGTGTACGTCACTAAATGTACACATAAATTATTTTATTGTAAGGCCCCCCATGAACGAAAGTACACAAAACTTGGCATGCATTCAGAGGGTGTCATAATGATCCTACACTTTTAATTTCGTTCAGTTTTGACCTTGTCAGCCAGAGATATTGAGATGAAAACACCTAATTTTTTGCTTTTTAATTTTTAACTAGGTGGCGCTATACATGAAATAAGTGGTAATGGGATGGGTTGACATGCCCCCTTAAGACCAACATACAAAAAAAAAAAGGTGGACCTCCTAGGCCCCTACGGTTCTTGAGATATTCACAGAAAACTGTCTCCGGCCACCTACAGGCCAGTTGGTGTATAGTAACATAAATTAATTTATTGTGTGGCCCCCCATGAACGGAATTCCACAAAACTTGGCGTGCATACAGAGGGTGTCATAATGATCCTACACTTCCAATTTCGTGCAGTTTTGACTATGTTAGGTCACAGATACCTTCAATTACACCACCTCATTTTTACTTTTTTTGTGTTTAACTAGGTGGCGCTATACATGAAATGAGTGGTTATGGAATGGGTTGACATGGCCCCTTGAGATCAAAATACAAAAAAAATGGTCCTCCTAAACCCTACGGTTTCGAGATATTCACAGAAAACTGTGTCTGCCCTACCTCCTTTCGGGGGTCCAATTCAGCGGGGGCTACAGATCAAAAACGAAAAACGATGGTTCCATGCTATCCATGTGGGTTACATGTCCACCAAGTTTCGTGGTACCCGGTCTTTCAGTGTCCGGGAATCATTGACGGAAATTTGGGCATGCGAAAAAAAAAAAAAAAAAAAAAAAAAATCTGACTAAACCTATATGACCGCCCGCCTTGCTGCGGGCGGTCATAATGAGTTACCTGACAGATTGAAGAAGGAGGTGTGGCAAATTTCGTCACAATCTTCCTGAACTTTGTTTCAACACAGAACACAGTTTAATAACGATTAAATTAAACTAGATGTACCGCAGAGCAGTACAAAATATGACCGCCGCCCAGTCCTGCACATTCTCTCCGCAAAAATAAATCACGCTGGTCAATTTGTCTCCATCTCCTACTCCATCCCCTACTTTTGTGTATGCAAATGAGTATGTGCATAGTGTGTGTTTTTTTTTTGTGTAGATGTGTGCTTCTGTGTGTGTGTGTGTGGGGAGTCACTTGTGAGTGTGTGTGGGGGGGGGGGGTAATGGGATGTGTGTGTGTGTGTGTGAGTGTGTGTTTATGTGTGCGTGTGCCTGCTTGCTGCATGCGTGTGTGTTTTTTTTGTGTGTGCGTGTTTGTGTGTGTGTGTGTGTTTGTGTGTGCGTACGAGTGTGCGCGTTCCTGTGTGTGTACATGTGCGTGTGTGCCTGAGTGTACATGTGTGCTGTGTGTGTGTATGTGTGTGTGTGTGTGCATGCGTGTGTGTGTGTGGGTGTAGCTGATATGGCCCCCCATGAACGGGATTCCATGAAACTTGGCATGCATTCAGAGGGTGTCATACTGATCTTACACTTCAAATTCCATGTACTTTTGAACCTGTCAGCCAAAGATACCTGCGATTACAATGCCTTGTTTTTGCCTTTTCATTTTTAACTAGGTGGCGCCATACCTCAAATGAGGTATGGCGAGTCCTAGAGATGTGCTCAGCCGAGTGTACCACTCGCTACAAGGCATTGCAGTCTTTCACAGTACTGTATACCACACTGAGTCAATATGCTCTCCATGGCCCTGATGTAAAACATTTTTAGAATCACTGGGGGAACCCGACTTTGTCTTAAGTGGTATATTTGTTGTCTGGCCTCTTTAACCTGAGCTTGAATGTGAGTAGCCCAGGTCAGGCCCTCAGAGATGTGTACTCATATAACTACTGTACTAACTCTCTCTACCTGTATTCTGTCAATCATGAGAGGGCTGTAAAGTCTGCTGCTGTATGTATATATACAGTATGTAAATCAGATCATCCACCTTTATGTCACAACAGGTTTTTGTACTTTGATAGCATTAGTAATCTTTGATGTTCTGAAAATCAAGCTTTCAGATTCAGATGTATTGTGCATTTTAAACTAAACTTCTCAGGAGAGCAATATCAATCACATGCTGTTGTATGTTTTTTTTTATTAAAGAAAATAGAAAATGTTAATAAAGGCAGTGGTAGTGATTAATGCAATTACATTTCATAGAAAAAAAAGAAACAATTGTGATACATTGCCACATACAGTGAAGGGAATATGAAACAGCAATGCATGTTAAAACATTTTGTATTTGATAGTGTGCAATTCATGCAATGTCACACTGATGTTTCATACCATTTCAGATTTCATTCATGTTCCATTCCATATAGTGCTCTGCTCTCACTTTTTAGTGATGGCTCCAAAGCCATGGCGAACTCCCTTTACAACCATCTTCGAGCCCTTTGATAAGTCTTTCATGCCTCCCACAAATTCGTCTGCCACTGACCTTCTGAGAGTATCTGCTACGGCTCCTGCTGCATCTCCGCTGCTCCCCGCGGAGCACACGGCACTAACCGCCCCTGTCACACCATTAGTCACCCCTTTAGTGAGCCCAACTGACACATTGACCAATGCGTTGCTCACTACAGCTGTTCCTGCCACCACTGTGCCGATGGCTTTGAGGAGGTCTTTGTGTCCCTCCTCTTGGCTTCCCTCTTCTTCTGGTCCGCCGGAGGTCTTCATCGTGTCAGTCACTCCTTCGGTCACACTGGACACAACTTCTCCCAAAAATCTCTGCAGTGACATGATCTGTTGTTTCTGTCTTTCTCTCTCTCACTGTCTCTTGCTTCTTCCTGTTCTACAGTATCAGTAAAGGTACAGAGCTCAGAGCTGTGGAAAGAGCTTAAGCACAAACAGATTGTTAAGTTAAGTATTGGTTGAGTATTCATTATCCTCATTCAAGTACTAAATTATCTTAAATTATCTAAATTTTGGCAAAAGAGCACATGGTTGATACAAATTATTGAAATTGGTTAAGTATTCATTATCCTCATTCAAGTACTATGCCTCCTTCTCTTAGCCTAAATATTGTATTTTATAAAGCATAATAAAGGAAGACAAAAATGCTTTAATAAATTACATATTTAAAGTATACATTTATAAACACTCACCAAATTCTATCCAAAAAGTGGATTTTTAATTTCGAAGTTAGATCAGTCTTCACACTGTCTCTGTGTACAAGCACACACACTTTTATAAGAAAGATATGCTGCTGTGGGTGGGGTTCTAGACAGATGACTAGAACAGGTAATTTGAGCGAGGTTTTTTCCCTCTCATTTTTTTCATAATACAAAATGATGTTCAAAATCCTATTTAGGGCCAAATCTATTGTCAAGGATGCCACCCACCCAAACCATGGTCATTTCAGCCTACTCCCATCTGGCAGGCGATACAGGATCCTGCACTCCCGCACCAGCAGGCTCAGGTACAGCTTCTTTCCAGAGGCTGTAACACTGCTGAACAAAACTACACCTACTGTCTAGCATTTGCACTTTAGCTGTTTACTTGTTTACCTGTTTACTTTTAACTTCTGCACTGTTTACCTGTTTACATTGACTGCACTGCACTGTTTACCTGTTTACATTTACTCATGCACTTTCATCAATGCTTTTGCACTGCTAACACCCAAAACTGCTATTGTCTACATGACTGCACAGAATACTGTACTCGACTGCACTTTGGTATTTAATACTTCTTTGCACTTCTGGTTGGATGTCAACTGCATTTCATTGGCTCTGTACCATACTCTGCTAAATGGCAATACATTTGACTCTAATCTAACCTAATGTATGAATAAGAAACATCATGCTGAACATGTCTGTATAATACAGATTTGTTATGGCTGTTTTATGTCACACAACTAGGGTTGGGTATCGTTTCAATTTGAATGATTCCGATTCCAATTCCGATTTCTTATTTCGATTCCGGTTCCTAACGATTCTCGATTCCGATTTTTTTTAAAGGCAGGGTCAAAAAAAGTTTAGGATATTTTAAATGAGCTAGCTAACCAACGGTCTTTCTCAGGGTATCTGCTAGCCTGACGAGCCAGACCCACATTAAAATGTAGGGTCTGGACACTCACCGTTCGCAGTGCTCAGTCCGAAGGGCGGGATAATCAGTTGTCTTTCAAATTCCCTCTGCGGCAATAGGACAGCGGCAGCTATATGAGTCCCATCGTTTCCCACCAGCGGAGCTAGTTGGCTAGTTCAAACGTTTGCCAACTTAATAAAAGCTTAACTCGTGTCACACTGTTCGCCAGCAGCAACATCCATCTTATTTGTTTTCAAGTAGCAGGGAATTCAAGCCAAACCGTTGCAACTCTGCCATCAATCATAATGTTAAGCCCACCTGACGACTCTATACACGATTTCATTGGCCTGATTAAGTTTCGATTTCTGGAGCTCACAAGCCAACGGAGAGTTGCTAGCCCTGGCAGCAAATGTAATTAGCTGCCGCTAGGGGCGCGTCTAGATTTCTAGGCTAGGTATCTGCACATTTTCCAAGTGCAAATTTAAAGACTTTTTAAGACCTTTTCAAGACATCTAAATGAAAATTAAGACTATACCACGACAAAAAGATATATATGACTGTTTATGCAATAGTTTTTTTTTCCTACTAATTTGAACCCCCACCCCATTTTGGATGTCTACAGAAGTTACCAAATATATTTTGGCGAAAGAAAAATAATTGTGTGTGAATTACCTTCACAGCTATAAATGCCCAATTTTAGGGTCTGTGCTGCTTGCTTTTGAAGCTGGCTGTACATATTTGGTTTTGCTTGCTGAGGCTGACTGTTCTTCACCTGTGTCTGTAGTAGCCTAGGGCTACTTGCCAAAGACATGTGCACTGGACTGGATTCCCTTCAATATTTTTTTCAAAGTTAGACTAAGCTATTTACATATTTTAATAAGCCTACTTTATATAATTTACTATGTGCATCTATTGTCCAGTATGCAGCACAGCAAATTAAAGTTAATCCACTACTTTACATTTTGCATACCAGTTGTATCTAAACCAACCAAAGCTTGACTAAAACATTGTAAAACCGTTGACTTGTTTTAAATTAATTAAGAGACAGGTCCTCCTCGCATGATCCTGCTGAAAACTGCTGGTTTCATCTCAAGCACGCATGTATTATGAACGCATATATTTTTTTTTTACGTAGCAGTTGCCGACATTCAAAAAATATGCGGTTATATTTCACAACTTTTGCGAAGTAGGCCTAGCCTACTGAGAAACGCTGGCAAGCAAGCTGCAGGTAGATATTACAGGTAGGCTATTATAACTTAGACAGATATTTTCTTCCCTAGGCTAGGCCAACAACACACGCTGGAAAGATGCAAACAGATCAACTTAACATACAGTATTTCCTCCTGATTGCGAAGCACTGCACATAATTTGACCAGCAGTCTTCGCGTCCATAGTTTGTGAAACAATGCTGCGTACGAGCAAAGACTTTAGATACCAAGCGCAACTCCAAAAAGGAGAACAAATGAGCGTCTGGCTTGAGGCTGCGCCGGACGCCGGACAGAGCTTTTAAAATCAATATGTCCGGCCTAAATTCGAACGTATGGCCAACATATCGCTAACTGGCTACCAACTCTTTCTCCCGCTCATTCTACCATAGGCTCCCTCATTCCACGTAGGCTACCTGTCTATCTCTCAGGCCTCAGCTACACCACGAAAACGTCAGGCATATTATTTTGTACATAGGCCTACTGTATTATTACCGTTCACACCTTTAACCAAACCCGTGAAAAACATCTTCACTCTGCAACCACTACACTTCCTCCCGTAGCCTAATAGCCTAGTCACTTATACAATTGCGTTTAAAATACACGAAACTGGATGGAGACATCACTCACATACGCACATTTAATACCTCTCTTTCGAAAATTCAGTTGTATGTAAGACTTTTTAAGGATATCGCGGGAACCCTGCTTTCTGAATGAAATAGTCTGACATTCTTCATGAATTTTAATTCTATGAACTATGCGCTTCTTAGTTGGTGTTCAGCCGTTTCTTCTTCCTGTCGGCGGACTGGGAATCGAAACTAGGAATCGAAATTTAAACTTTTGAACGATTCCGGGAAAATCGCAAAGATAGTCCCGGTTCCAACCAATACTCGATATTCGATATCCAAGTCTACACACAACACAACAAGTTTAATTTTCAGCTTGTCAATCACTTGTCAGTTTTAATGTCTGACGGGGCCCCTGGTAAATGGCAGTGACATTTGCCATAGATCTGGTTTCCCAAGAGTCAGTTTTCTCATTTGAACCCTTTGAAAGGTACATTACATTAATACACAGGATTAGGTCTTATAATCCTTTGTGCCAAAATCCAAGGTAAAAACACATTCAGGGTAAAGCCCCTGCCCAAATTAACTTGAAAAAAAAAGCAACTAACCACCAATAGAAAAAAAAGCAGGTAAAAAAGCACACTAACCACCAATCTGCCAACCAATGGTCACAAACACAAGACAAATGGCCCAACTAACAGTAGTATACAGTCTGCAGCATGTCATTGGGGTAATCAAGTGGGCACCCTCATTCACCAATGTTTTATTAAGTTAGGCCCATGACACCTCATGAAGGCTTAACAGTGAAACCAGCGTCCTGGAGACGCTCCCCTCCATGTTGCCACCATATTACCACATTGAAATATACAATATATATCCAAAATACTCTTAACCAACCAAGGCATGGTCTAGGTTGGTTAGGTTGGTCCGTCCCATTGATGCGGACTGAACCATAACCCTATAAACCCTTACCAACCACCATCAACCTAGGCACGATCTGTCACAAACACACAACAAATGAGCCAGTTAGCTTACCTTAGCTTATCCAAATACTCTTAACCAACCTAGCCATGGTCTCCACAAATGCCCAATTCAGACAGCAAGCCAATTGCAGATCTGGCCACAAACCCTTGTGCGCCGATTTCAATAGGCCTTAGTCGCGCACTCCAACCTCGCTGGGCTGGCTCCTCTGCTATTTCAGTGTATTTTGCTCTTTTCAGCTCATTGGCCTCTTCCACTCTGTCTTCCCAAGGAACAGTAAGTTCAATGAAATAAACTATCTTCTCTGAATCCGACCACAGAAGTAGGTCCGGTCTTATTCTAGTACTCACTATATGTGGAGGTACCGCCATCTGCTGGACAAGATCAACCTTCATTTCCCAGCCCACTCCATTTTCCGTTTTGGTTGTGACGCTACGTATACCGCCCCTGGGAAAGACTGACCTTGCACCCTGATAAAATATGGTGGAGGCTGCCCGCACACAAACAAAGTGTGCATTTATCATCCTCACCAAACCATTGACTTAAGTTCTTGGGAGATGGGAGCACATCATACGTAGCACCCAACATAAATCCTATCAGCTTCCATGCCCCATAGATCTTTCCAATTAATCCGTCTTTTTTCCACCCCTTCCCAGTTCACCCTCTGGCCTTGTTTTGCCTGCAACACTGCCTTAGTACATCTTACAGTCTCCTCCTGTCTATGCATTTCCTCCACTACCATTTTCCTCTTTTCTCCTGCAGAAGCCTTGCTCCATTCTTGCGGCTTATATTTTAACTTTATTTATCCCCCATATTTAAAGCTCTCCACACACACTTTACTACACAATACTGGCGACGTGATCATCCATCGATTCAGTGGAGATACACTGACCAGACAGCTGTTTTATATTATGACATATCAAAATTGCCAAAAGGGGACGATTAGAGCGATGCGACAGTCGTCGTTCCACTTGCCGTATGCGCTGCCCCATTCACTTCAAAAGATTCTATACAATTTTGTCGCGTTGCCGGCCGTGTGTGTAGGCACGTGTGTGTATAAAATGACTTTGCAACAAATCATTCACAAACATCTTTTATTGCCAGCACATGAAACCACAGGTCCAAAACGGTCATAGATTTAGAAGACAGCTTGGTAGGCCAGAAGGTAGCCTTCATTGTACATGTACAGCCTTCTGTCCACGGGGTTGTAATGCAGATTGGCTACCCGTGCGGCCACCTTCTCCAAAGGCAGAGCCAAGGTGTTGTCCTCTTGACCCGTGGTGGTATCGAAGGCGTAGAACACCTCCTCCCGGAACGTGTCCACGAAGCGTGTGGCGTACAGGACCCCGCACACCATGAAGGTGCTGGTTACGGACTTCTTGAACAGATGCGTCTTCCACGTGTGCGTGACGTTGAGCGAGTCGGCGTCCAGCAGGCTCAACACCAGGTTGCCGTGGTTACCCAGCGTAGAGTAGATGACCCAGAGGCCTCGCTCATCGGCAGACAGGTTGACGTCGGTCCAGTCGAAGCATGTGTAGTAACAGTAGGGGAACTGGTTGTTGAAACCGGCGTCGGGGAGCGTCTTGCGTAACGTAGCCTTGGTCCTGAGGTCGTAGCGACAAAGCTCCCTTGTGTTGTAGCACTGGTAAAAAACAGCTTCTCCATACAGCAGAGTGCCTGGGCCCTGGATGGCGTTGGTGTGGCTGGAGGAGGGCGCGATGGACTCATCCTGGTAGCTCTTGAATGCCATGAAGTCGCTGAAGGTCCTATACGTCCGCATGACGTTCCCGGACCGGTGGCCGCTGGTGAGTGGCTGGATCCAGTAGCGCTCCTCACTGCCCTGCTTGGCCTCGCGCCCCCAGGCTCCTGCTATGTAAGACTTCCCATAAGAGCTGAGCTTGGTGACGACAGGGGAGCTGATGTTGGTCATGATGCGCTGAGAACAGGTGCCTGTTGAGAGAGAACAGTCGTTCCTGTAGCTCAGAGGTGAAAGGTCATGGGTTCGATCCCAAGTGCCACCACACACTGATGAGAATATGTAAACTGTACCACAAGTGGCTTAAAGGGGATAAAACAGATATCAGTATGCATGGGCTGAGGAAATCTATATTGCTGGAAGCATTAGGCTAATTGTATGTCTGTGAAGTAGGATTTTTTTAGGGTAGATGGCTTACTTCTAAATTCTGTGGGGATGGTGCGACAGGATTGCACACGGTTGTTTAGTAGGCGCAAGTTTTCTTTCACAGTCTCCAGATTGAAGACGTTGTCTTTGTACATCTTCTCTACATTCACTTTAGCTTGGGCAATCTGGTAAAACATGAATTACCACTTTATAATACAGTAAATGTCATACTATCCTTATTATTTCCATCAAAGTCTATTAATCTCTTCTGTTCTGTTCTTCTAACACTTAACATTTATGAATAAATACTTGACATCACAGCTTAGTTGTTTAATCACTGTAATATTTTGAAACAGTTTTAACAAACTACTAAACCAGCATAAAGGCTTGCTAAGTTCTTTACTTTGAAGTTGAATTAAGGAGTCGGTGAGCATGCTGGTGTACCTCTGTGGAGAGTTTTATGGTGTCTTTAGATGGGTTGTCATTATGGGTGGTGTCTGCGACGAGCTGGAGCTGCTCCAGCTCTGTGCTGAGCTGATTCAGGTGAAGAGCGTTGTACAGGCCGTTAGA
Source organism: Alosa alosa (assembly GCF_017589495.1). Lineage (NCBI taxonomy): Eukaryota > Metazoa > Chordata > Actinopteri > Clupeiformes > Clupeidae > Alosa > Alosa alosa. Next base: position 26,007,079 of record NC_063199.1, read on the forward strand.
GTTCAGGTACTGGAACGGGCCCAGGCGCTGGGTCACATTTTCAACAGTGGCCAGAAGTTGTGGCATCGTAGCTTCCGTCTCCTCAACCTGTGAGTCAGACAGTGCCATGCAAATTCATATAAGCACACAGGGCATACAAATTCAAACAGCACTTGGACAAACACAACTGCATTTATATTAGATTAGAACAGTGTTTCTCAAACTTTTTCAGACCAAGGACCACATAACCAAAAAAAAAACCCCTTCACAGACCACCTAGCTAAAAAAAAAGATTTCAACGGTGTATTACACAACAGACCTGCTCACTGAACCACCTTGCTTATTGTCTTTGCACCTTGCTTATTGTGTCAGAGGATTCTTATGATTTAAACTGGCGTAGCTTACATAAGCAGTGTTGCAGAACTGTTTGGATTTACATACAAGTTGGATCAATGTTGCAAACAACTCATCTATATTATATTTTACCACATCTGCTTGCGGACCACTTGGGGTGGCTTGCGGACCACCAGTGGTCCCCGGACCACACTTTGAGAAACACTGGATTAGAACATTGCCCAGATACTGTAGCAAGAGGCTGGCGGACCAGCCGGTCCATTGGGGGCATAGCTGGTGGTCCGCTGGCATTTTGCTAATCGGCTGGCAGGTTGCAGACAGATTGCCCAATATTTTGGCACTATTGGTCTAAAATATTTTTCATTTGTTCAGTTATACTCCATACATCATTTTATTAACTTTTCTTAATATTCATGACAAGTTAAATTTAAAGAGATTGTGGTCCAACGGCGGACCTAAAGTGGCAAGCCACCACGGCATACCACCAGCGGTCCGCTATCTGCCAATCTGATTTTGCTATCTGGGTTGGTTCCCAAAGACTGGGTCGCGACCCACAGGTGGGTCGCAGGAGATTTCTGTGTGGCGCCTGCCATGGACCTCGCGGTTGCAAAATGCAAGGGACATGAATCAGCCTTTTTGCACGAACATTAATGACACCAGCTCTTCAGCTTGACCGATTAAAATCTAGTTACCGTGCTGTCAACTAAAGCAGACATCCGTATACTGGACATGGCTATTCAATTTGCGTCATAGGCTGTAGATAGTTTCGATTGTAGATGCACTCTTTAAAGTTAATAGCAACCTCCTCACATATCTTATTGTTTCGGATTTAAAACGCACTACAGCACATTATATTAGGCTACAATTTAAATGGACATTTTAAATGCTATTATTTCCTCTCGTTTTCCACCTCGTGAACTCTTCTAGGCTACAATAAAGGCGCATTATCTTTCGGCTATTGCGCAAAAGCCTCTTGTTCCATTCTTACAACATAGCCTGTCACAACATCAATACACAGCCTTAGTATAAGGCCTACAAACAAGCAAACGTTTAACTCCAGAGGAAAATGCGGATTTAACTTTCCAAATAAAGAAACCTCCACAAATAGGCTACAATAACAACTTGAGTTATTTGGAATTGACGGTGTTATTATGGATCCATTTGTCTGCAATGCAACGTAGCATACAACATCTCTCTTTAGAAATACAGGAACAGTGGCTCCAGCTGTGGCACAACTGGCTGGGGCACCTGCACCGTACGCCGGCGACCCGGGTTCGATTCCCGCCCCGTGGTCCTTTCCGGATCCCACTCATAGTTCGATTTACAGGGGGTACTGGGGGGTACTATACCCCCCAATGAAGACCCAGTACCCCCCAAAGAGACAGAAATATCAGTTTTGGGGGGGGTCAGATAATTTTTCTGATATTGTAAAAAAATATCATTACAGTTGGCTACAATACAAGTCAACTCCTATTTTCACTAGGAAAAGTTTAATGTAAAGCGATTTCAGACACCCCTTAGCCTGGCTAGCGCCACCACTTCTCAATGAGACGTGGTCTGGGAACCAAACGTTCATTTTCTCGTATTTGAAAAAAATGCCCAGATCCGTTTATTGGGTGCCACGGATGTCTATCAAATGCGTCTGTGCATAGCTCATCATCGTCTTGCTTCCCCCCTGTTCTGTGATTGGTTCCCTATCTCAGGCGAAAATTTGCTCCATGGTCTCCAGGCTGCCTTAGCAACGTGAATCAAATCGCGCGAAAGGCAGCATGGGAACACCCAGGCTAGACACCCCTATTATGGACCGTACCATTTTTAACCACCGTGGCGCTAGAAGCAACGGAGAACGACTTCAACTTCTCAAGCAAGTGTCAACGACGTTGAATGACAAAACGCTAGATTCCTCCAGTAGTCTAAATTCGGTTTGCTGCTGACGTGCATGGGTAACTGTAAGTTGCTAGCAGACGTCTAGCTTGTTGAAAATGTGCTATTTTACAACCTTCATGTATTAATGTGTTTTGTTCTTTCATAGCTCATGTCACGTCTTCATACATTTAATTACCGGCTACCTGCTACTTACTTACCCACTGAGGCTAGTAAAGTGGACCTTGGTTAGTTACCAAGGGTAGTTAGCAAGATAATTCTCTATTTAAATCATTAATTATTATTTTACATTGTGGTGAGATAAAATCGATTGTCATTTCCAAGGAGATGAACTCCAGTCCATAGCCTAGGTGTCCATTGATTCTTATTTTATCTTGAATAAATGATTGTGCCCTTTTAAAATTAGTTTGGCACAGATCCTGTGTTGTTTTTATTATGCACAAGAGGGTCTGATGTAGCTAAGCCTACATAACATTAGTGAAACCTGTGGAAACATAAAGAGCCAAGTAGCCTAGGCTAAATAGTACATGCTAGTATTTTAATTTGTTTTTAATTGGTTAGTAGGCCTATTGTTTTTACATTCTGGTTATCGGATTCTTGTAGGTTACCGCTCTGTAGTTCTTATGTGGTAGTATGTTTTTTCATAGTAGGCTACAGTATATGCTCCTTAATCACATTAAAGATTGCTTAGGTTTCACATATCTCTAAGCAATTGTGTTGATTTGACACTGACTACCATAGACTATAATGGAAAATTGGTTTCTGTTTATACAGTAGGCTATGCTACATTAGAGGGTTGGATCTTACCTCCAGGTCTTATGAAATCTAAAAATAAACCAAATCAATATGTCATGAAATAAGCAATAGGCTTCTTGTAAAGGTATTACTTTTACTAGTAATTAGAATGGTATTTCAGTGCACTTCACTTCTAACTTTTGAGAGTTGATCAAAACAGTTCTCTTTTGGATATAACAACAATGAGATATTCTCATTATTCTCACTGATTATCAGTTTGTCGCATGTTTACACCTTGTATGTGTGTTGCACAACACATGTTGCACTGATGGTCATAGAAGAAGTGAAGGAGCAGTACCCCCCAATTATGGTGGGGTAATTCACACTCTGATCCCACCCCTGCTCTCTCTCCCATTTGCTTCCTGTCACTCTCCACTGTCCTATCATTAAAGGCATAAAAAGCCCAAAAAATATATTTAAAAAAAAAATTCAGGAACAGCTTACTATGCTGAACAGTTATGACTCACTGTAAAAAAAAAATCTGTAGTCTTAATAGAGCCAGATTATGCTTAAAGCCTGAGACAGAGTATATAGTTTAAAAGTTGAATTTAGATAGTGTAATGGATGTTGATAGACAGAAAGTTGAATGGATGTTAATAGGCAGATTGTTTAATGGATGTTGGTGGATAGTTTAATGGGTGGATGAGTGAATGGTTTGAAGAGGATGAATGGATAGAAAGTTGGATGGACTGTGCCTTATATCCTTGTAGAATGGAGAGACACAGAGAGAGTTGGTCTAGTTAAGCAGAAAGCAGTTGATACAGGTGCAATCAGTTTAACTGGCCCTTTGATGGGTCCTAGTAGTGAGCAGCTGGAAGTTGATACAGGTGCAAATCAAGTTAATTAGCCCATTGTGATGTCATCAGCCCATGTTAAGTCTATGGGGAAAAATAAGCTTGTTTTTTATTAATATCTCAAAAAGTATAAAGTTTACAAAAGTGAAAAATACATTCCCCACGTGTCCTTTTCAAGACCTACGTTACAAAGTTTGAACGAAGTTTCTACGTTAAACGGTTAAAGCTGAATTAGATGCAGAAATTTGGTGGGAAGAAGAAGAAGAAGAAGAAGAAGAAGAAGAAGAAGAAGAAGAAGACTTCGGATAACAGAACAGTGCATTTTCATGCACTGTAATAATCAAGTTAAATCAACAAATGCTCCCAACTTGAAATATCTAGTAATGCCAACTTAGTATTGTGAGTAAGGTAGACTTACAGTAGGTTAGCAATTCAAAAATTCAAGTTGAATCAACAAATGCTCCCAACTTGAAAATATATAGTATAAGTATATACATGTAAGTATATACTTTTTTGATCCCGTGAGGGAAATTTGGTTTCCGTGAATTAGTGAAACACACTCAGCACACAGTGAACAGACAGTGAGGTGAAGCACACACTAATCCCGACGCAGTGAGCTGCCTGCTACAGCGGCGCTCGGAGAGCAGTGAGGGGTTAGGTGCCTTGCTCAAAGGCACTTCAGCCATTCCTACTGGTCGGGGTTTGAACTGGCAACCCTCCGGTTACAAGTCCGAAGTGCTAACCAGTGGGCCACGGCTGCCCCAAAGCCGCATGAACACACCCAATTCCATCTGATCTAAAAGGCGTGTGTGTGTGTGTGTGTGTGTGTGTTCACGCATGAGTACCATGACACCCAATTCCATCTGATCTAGCAGATAAGCAGCAGTAGCACTGGAAAACACTGGGATGGGAACACTGGGATCCCAGGAGTAGCAGGGGTTTTTTTTCAAGTTGTTGCCAGAATTCCTGTCAAAACTTGCATGCCCTGTCAATAAGTAAAAAGTTTATAAAACTGACATAAGGCTAAATAATCTATATTAACCTTGCATCATGTTGCCTAATTAAGTGTGTGTGTGTGTGTGTGTGTGTGTGTGTGTGTGTGTGTGTGTGTGTGTGTGTGTGTGAACCTACCTGTGTTTGGAGCTTGTGAAGAGCATCCCCACAGTCCTGCATCAGATTGGATATGTTTTCATATTTTGCAGTGGGGAAACTCCACGTGAGGCTTTCCACATCACACACACAAGAGCCATCACGCAGCTGGCCATTCACCTGCTGAAGATGGACACTCTCCTAAACACACACACATTGAAAAAGTTCAAATTAACTGAAGGGCAAATGAAACACTGTGACACACAGATGTTACATAGAGAAAGCTGCACGGCAATAATTAATAATAAAATAAGTAATTAAATATCTAATACATAAAATAATTGATCATATAGAAATAAATTAATTATATTATTCCACTGCTTGGTTGAATTTCCGCTGTGCGTCGGGGCCGTTTTACAACCTTGAACGTGCATTAATTTCTGTTAACCGAGCGCCGTGTCGTCCAATATCCCTTACTTATTATTTTACAATTCCAATAAATGCCTGATAGCACCTTGAGAAGTTAACTCAGCCAAAATGACCAAAGCTATAATGTATTAGAGAATGTGCAAAACAAATATTAATAGTTGCCAAAAATGGCCATTTGTGTTTAAGTATGTGGCTACATTAGACGTCCACATCTCTGCCTGTAGCAGTATGATTGCCATGAAGTCTTCAAAAGGCAAAGGTACTGTACGTATGCATTGGTTACAGCTAAAATGTGTTCAGTGTTAATGCACACTTGGGAACTGTTGAAGGAAAGTATTTATATAATTAATATTAGCTTTAATAATGAACAGTGTTGTTACAGTTATTGTTATTGTTATGACATTCATGTAATAAGTATTAATAATAAAGACTGATAAATCATCTAAATATCAACACTTATATTGCTATATGAAAGAACGCCCTCTGGGCTGCACTCACAGTGAGAGAGAGGATAAGCAGAAAGCCCAACATGATGTTAGCTGGTACCGAGTGAGTAGAGCTGTGACCGTGGTCAGCCAGTATGCCAAGTGAGTAGCAACGACCGCGCCGAGCAGCACGTTTAAATCTAGCAGATGCTGTGAGCCACATGGGAGTGTTTCTCAGGGCGGTCGTGCAAGTGTGTGTGTGTATGTATGTGTGTGTGTGTGTGTGTGTGTGCGTGCGTGATGAAGAAGTCAGAGTGAGAGTGCTGTGTCAGAGGTGGGAAACACACTTTGCTCAATCAACACCACAGTGGTGTTGCAATGCACCAGAAGGCCAAGCACGATGGAAAGCATGCGGTCCACACTTCCTAGTGAAAGGGGCTCTGTTATTATATATTTTATGTTACTAATAGGAAGACAAACAAAGGAAACAAAATAACAGTAGTACACGTCCATTGAGTTCTGAGAACTCTATGTTTTTGACCAGTATGGAAGCCATCTGAGTGTAGGCTGAAAATGTGTTATGTGTTGTAAATGTGTGCCTGCTGCTTTAGATAAAAGTGTTTTTGTAATTATAAGGTCATGGGAAACAGTTCTAAGACTTTCCATTTGAAATGTATGCATCCAGTTCTGGAATAGTAGTTGCAGTAGGACAGTAACATGAGGCTGGAATGAGTGCTCGTGTAATACTAAATAGTACAAAATGAGAGAACTTGGAGATGTAGCAGTTATTAAACAGTAACCTCTTACCAAATGGATAATTTCATTTCATGTATATAATGTCAAAGAAAGGAATTATAGGAGTCAGCAAATTGGGCTTTACCTGTGGAACTATAGAGACTACTGTTTATCTGTATCATAATAATATGTTTATGGTATAACCATGTTTATGGTGTCGTCTGCAATGTAGGCCATACATGCTGTAAAGTCCTGCATTGGGACAGAATGTACTGTATATTGGGCCTCATTTGTAAGTCTTGCTCAAACCTGGCTTTGTGAATGGATGGAAAAGAAGAACAGAAAGTGACCAAATAAGGATATTCAGTTTGGAAAAGGAAGCAGGGGAATTTATTATTCAGGCCCAGGCATAGTTGCATGAGTGTCAGCATTTCAAAGTTCCTGTGCATTAAATATAACTATTGTTTGTGGCATGTGGGGGCATTGAGCTGACTTGGTGTTTGTGATTAAGGTGTCAAGTTAGCAAATTGATTTTGCCTTGTGTTTAAACCACTCGGTGAGTTGCACAGTTTTGAAAACGAACGTTAAGGGTTGTTTTAGGACATGTTTGAGTATGCCTGTTGGCAGCCACTCTGAGTAGTCAAAGGCGATTCAAAACGAGTCAGAATGGTCGAGACAGGACCAATCGTCAAAATTTCGGGTGTCCACCACTCTGCTTCATCCAAAACAAACCGGAAAAGGGACTCAAAGTGCTAAATACCAGAATTGTCCTTTAAGTCTTTGCTCTTTACCCATCATTCGAATTATGGCCCGTGAGATTTCTGCAGTTTGTTCTCGTCAAATATATCAAAATATGAGCATGACCCGCATCTCTCTAACTTCCTTTATCATCTTCACTGTTCACTTCACTGTTTATCTAATCAAACCAGAGATCACTCAAGTTCAGAAGGTCACTATAATCTCACCACACCCTTGAGGATGACACAGGGCAACATCCAAGCCCTTCACTTCAATGCTTCAGATCAGAGGCTGTGTGCCTCTAGTGGTTATCTCTGAGGGACATATTCAGGTCTAATCATGCTGCAAAAGCCTCTCAGTAAAAGTTCAAGCATCAAGCTCAAGCATCACTGCAGATGTACACCTGTCTTGATCAGTCATATGGAAATGCTGACCAATGACATTATTTCAGTAGGACCAGTCACACTGAAAGATCAGCCAGAAGTTGGTGAAGTAAAAAGCACTTAGATTTCGATGGTGCATTTAGATATAAATAATTATTTTGACACTTATGAAAACTTCCAAGATGTTGCTTTGTCAAGTAGAATCAGTCCACAACACAAAAACAACTTTTCTTTCTAGAATTCTTTATTTGATTCATATTCGGAACACAGAGTGACAATTTCCTTTATAGATGTTCTGTACATATTTCATTAACACTGTTGCTATGGAGAGACAGGACGCTGCTCCTGGCCTCAAGACTCACCCAGACAGGCCCTGACCCTGACCTTTGACACTTGACCTGGCAAGGGTCAGCACCAGGGTCAGGTCCTCTCTGGGCAGGAAGACTCAAACTAAATCAGTCTGTCTATTAACACAACGTATTGCTCATTACAAATTCAGTTATGCTAACAGTAGTAATGATAATAGTATTATTATGGATATCAATAAAACATCAAAAACAAAAACAAAACAAAAAAAACCTCTACATGGCTGGAGAAGAACTACTAATTAAAATATAAAAAGAGGAGAGCTCAGTTTTTCGAATGGAATGATGCTCCATTGCAATGACAACACGTGGGGCCGGAACTTGGGCTCGGACGAGGCCTCAGCGCCACATCAGAGCCGGATCCGGGCCAGAGAAAGACAGCAGCGCTGTCTGGGTCACCAAAGTAAAAGCAAAAGAAAACAAAACAACAAAGTTTCTAGCTAGAGTGCAGGGAGCTGTGGGCCAGGCCGGAGGAAGGGCTGGGACTGTACAGCACTTTCAAAGGTAGTACATTCAGGAGCCACAGGCGAAATATTCTCTACGTCACACGGAGGTAAGACAATAGCACAGGCTTGTACCGTCATGACTAACAGAGCATGCAAACAGAGGCAAGGAGCGGAAGAGGCAAATACACTTCATATATATTAGATATATTTATATGTATATGGAAGAGAGAAGATGGTAGAGAGTTTGTGTGAGTGTTTGTGTGTGTGTCCCATGTTCTTTGCAATAAGGTGGTCAGCCTGTAATAAACAAGCACTGCATTTTTATGTTAATAACAATCCCAATATCCTTCTCTAAAGACATATTCCTGAACTTACGTTCTCACTGCTTGCACTCTCTCTCTCTCATACACACACACACACCTCCACAGGTTTCTGTCCACTGTCTATGTCCTCTCTCTCTCCCTCACCTCACTCTCTGCTATAAAGCATGTAGTGTATGGTGTGGGCAACTGCTTCCTATTGTTGTTGTCCGTCAGTGAGTAAATCTGCGGCTTTTTTATACACTTACAGTACCAGCCAGTTCTCCAGACCTCAGAGCTACAACTACAGGGGTATTTTCTGTGACTGTGTGTCTAGCACATATGTGAATGTAGCAGCAGCGGCGGCGGCAGCAGCCTTCGGGTAGCAGAGAGGAGAGGTAAGGGCCTGGGCACCACTTGAGGAGAGTTTTAAGGCCACGTCTGTGGACTCTGGGCACCGCATGTCCGAGTAGAGGCTGGTGCCGTGTGACGAAAGGTCAGTGCAGGGGCCGGAGCTTCGCGTAGCTGACGGCCGTAGCTTCACGGGGGTTTTGACGGCCAGGTGATGAGCGGGAGAGGGGCCGCTGAGAGCGTCTGTGAGCCGCGGGGCACCGCGTTGTATGAGAAGGGAGGGGGGTTTAAGAGAGGGCTTTACCCTACATTCTGAGCTTGGAGCAGCTAGCTCCAGATAGCCCCACCGCTCACAGACAGACATGGCGAAGCGGACCTCCATCTCAACAGGACAGGGCCAGGTCCCACCCCAGGGTTAGTTAGCTATCTGGGCTATCTCCTCCTCTTCACGGTTGACCCTGAGCCAGCTCTACGGTGTCTGTGTGTGATTGGGGACCGGGAGCTCCAGGCTCAATACAGTATGAACAATACAGTGAATCAGACTAATGTTAGCCAAATCAGCTCCAGAATGTGTAGTGTGTGTGTGTGTGTGTGTGTGTGTGTGTGTGTCTACATGTCTGCATGTCTGTTACCCCAGGAGGGCTGATTCTCAGTCCGCAATATGTGGTCTCATACTAGTAGACCTATCTGTGTGTGTGTGTTGTGTGTGTGCGTTTGTGCGTGTGTGCATGCATGCGCGTGTGTGTGTGTGTGCGAGCGTTAATAACTGTGTGTGTCTATGTGCATGTCTGTGTGTGTGTGTGTGGCTTTGGTATAAACATGGTGTTGGATCTAGGAGAGGACAGGCTTTGGCTTGAGCTGAGCCATAGCTGGGCTATAGCTGAATTGTAGCTGGGTTAGGCTGGGCTGTGCCAGGCTGCTGCTAAGTGCACACTGACTGCACATGGGCTGGGCTGGGCTGGGTGGTGTCTATGCTGGGCTGTGGTGCAGCTTGGTCTGGGATTGGGTGAACAGGTGCATGCTCCGTTCTGACGAGTGGGTGGCTCACCTGATTCTACGGTCACATCTCCTAAAAGTCCCTCTCTGTCTGAACGTCTGTCGGGACGTCACGTTAAGCGTCTCTGCTTGGCGAAACTGACCACCCAGAGGTGACTTCCTCTGACCCCTATGTCCAGGTCCCTGAACATGGTCATAGCGTCAGCTGGCAGGTCCTTATGCCCTTCAGTGGAGTGTCTGGTCAGCATGTGGGTGTGTAGAGTGTATGAGAGGGAGTGTGTGTGTGTGTGTGTGCTCTTATGTGTGTGTGTGTGTGTGTGTGTGTGTGTGCTCTTGGTTCTGTGGCGACTCTCTAATATCCTCTTGGTCTTTGGGTTATGAGCTCAAAATCAGTACCACTCCTCAAAGCCCTTAGAATCACTCTTCATGGGACAAGTGTGTGTGTGTGTGTGTGTGTGTGTGTGTGTGTGTGTGTGTGTGTGTGGTTTGGCAGAGTATATGTGTGTGTGTGGTTTGGCAATGTGTGTGTGTGTGTGTGTGTGTGTGTGTGTGGTTTGGCAGTGTGTGTGTGTGTTTGTGGTTTGGCAGTGTGTGTGTGTGGTTTGGCAGTGTGTGTGTGTGTTTGTGGTTTGGCAGTAGGTGTTTGTTGGGGTCAGAAAATAGTAATACTCACAATCTCACAGACAAGAGAGAAAAAAAGAGAAAGCAGGTGACATAGCAAAATGGCTTTCAATGTTTTTGTTGAAAGAAGGGGGGAAAGGACAGGTTTCCATCTGTTTGTACAGGGACGGATGGGTGGCTGGGTGGAACTAGGCTAAAACAGAGAAGGAGAAGAGGAAGAGAACAACTCTGAGAGATAGAGAGTGGTCAAGCAACGTAGCCAGCACAGCCCACACCTCTCCCCATCTCCATCCTATCTCTCCACCCTCCTGCCTCTATACACCCCCCTCTCCCTTTTCTCTCTTCCTGTCTCTTCCCCCTTTGTCTCTCCATCTCTCTCTCTTCCTCCTCTTCCCCTGCCTCTCTCTCTCCTCCCCCTCCTGCTCCTGCTCCTCCTCCTCTCTCTCCCTCCCTCTCCCATGGAGTGTGCTTAGCAGGACACCTCCATGGTGTGGCTGAGCTGGGCCACCCCCTCGCTGCTGTCCGACTGAGTGCAGGCGCGCGAGCGAGAGCCTTCCAGGGAGCTGCCACTGGTCAGCGACGCCGTCCGAGAGCGAACAAGCCGGGTCATACTCGCCGTGGGCACTGTAGAGAGAGAGAGAGAGAGAGAGAGAGAGAGAGAGAGAGAGAGAAATAAAGAAAGAGAATGAAAAAGAGAGAGAGAAAGAAAGAGAGAATGAAAGAAAGAAAGAATGGGATGGGCAGTTTGAGGAGAGCGGGGAAAAGAGTCAGAGAGAGAGAGAGAGAGAGAGAGGGGGAGAGAGAGAGAGAGAGAGAGAGAGAGAGAGAGAGAGTGAGTGGGAGAGAGAGAGATAGTGGGAGAGAGAGAGAGAGAGAGAGAGAGAGTGGGAGAGAGAGAGAGAGAGAGAGAGAGAGAGAAAGAAAGAAAAGAGAAAAGAGAAAAACTGAATCAAATCTCAGAAACAGGTGGATGTTTACGTAGCGCTTTCTTCTCAAAGAAGTTGAAAAACAAAGAGGAATGATGCAACATGCTGTGGTTTCAAAACAGCAAGACCTTGAAGAAGTTGAATAATCTATACCCCCCACCAGAACATTCACTGCAACAAAGCAACTGCAAATCTAAAACGGCCCTGCTGTGTAGTACATATTCACAGTACATTTTTGAATGGGGTTGGGAGAAATGGATCGCAAGTTTTCTCTATGTGACAAACAGCTGCTTATGCATTACAGAGGAAAAAAACAAAAAGGTGCACTGCACATGCCTGGACAATTGATACGTGAATTAAAAGCTATTTAAATTACCATGATGAAAATATCATGGTATCATTGTCAGCCTGCAATGTCAGCACACTGGCATAGTGTGGGGTGATGGTGTGACTTCTGTCTAATGCTAATATCATTCCCAATCACCTGTGCAATCTTAAAGTTAACCATTAACCACATTGGGTGGGAGCACTGTCATCCTTGTATTAGTTTTAAGAACACAAGCAAAGACAAGGGCCCGTTTGCACAAAGCACCTTAAAGCGTAACTCTCGCCAAAATGCAACGTTGGGTCTTTTTGTGAATGTTCATTTGAAAACATAATTATGTTTCATTTAAAAGCATAATTATGGAAAACCAACTGTTAAAGTGAGTTGTTCAAAACCTTTCTTTTTAGTAAACTCTGTGTACACAACCATCTATCACAACAAATAGAGGGTATAGCTCCGTATAAAAGATGTGTCCGTCTGCCTCATAGGTCTAAATATCAGCGTGTTCCGTGAAGGTGTCGTGGACCGGATTAAAATAGTCAGCCAATCAACAGCCAGAGAAAACTGGGCTGAGAATGTTGTAGGCAGATATTAGACTTAGGCCTACTAGCTGTTGGTCTAAAGACATATTTATGCCTTAAACTTGTTTCCTGTCATTTAGAAACAATGCTGTGGTCTAGTCTAGTCATCAACAGAAAATGAACAGACTGCGGAAAAAATAAGAATGGATTTGGCGTGACATTTATTGCTTGTGCGTGAGAGGGTGAGATTGATGCTGATAGCGTGAGTGTCAGATGCGTTAGAGTTGCCAACCCTGCCTATCATTAGATTAGATTTTATTAGATTCAACTTTATTGTCATTGTGCAGAGTACAAGTCCAAAGACAATGAAAACCAGTTTGCGTCTAACCAGAAGTTCAAAAAAGCAAAATAGTGCAATGTTGTTTACAAAGTATACAGGTGGTGCATAGACAGGACAAGAAGGGTCCTACTTAAGGGAAAAATCTTAAGGTCCTTCGTGCAACCGGGCCAAGGTTTCATATGTCATGCACCTGTCAACCCTCAGGCCTTCTTCAGAGCATCTTTGGCCCTTTCTCTCTCTCCTCAAATGAGAGGAGAAGCTCATGGGAAGCCATGTGCCATGCAAGGCTAATCAGAATATAGGTGCATGCTACAACAGGCCAAGCCGAGGGCTAAGACGACCTCAATGTGTGGGTGATGAACTGGAAGGAGAGAGAGGAGGAGAGGATAGCAGAGGTGATGAGGGTGTGGTGTGGTGTGGTGTGGGATCCTTCAGGAAACAGGAACGGTGATTTAACCAAACCTAAAGGAGAACTCCAGCCATTTTTCACACATATCTTTGTTTCTCAAGGTCACTGAGTACTGTTGGTATGAAAAAAACGGAGTATGGCAGCTACAGTGCCACACTCTGAGGGTATTTTTGTACCAACAGTACTCAGTGACTTTGAGAGAAAATAGAGATCTATGTGAAAAATGGCCTTTTGAGTCTTCCTTTAAAGCTCAGGGGCTGGGTCCCACAGGTTCCCCCAGCTGATCTACAAACACTCCGGCCCAGTGGGCTCCCCTGAACTTGGACACGGATCCACTGGATCAAGTGCAGGTCATCAGAACTAAATAACAGTGGATCACCATGGGGTAGTAAATGAGCTGGCAGACCAATACCGACCCAAGGCCCGGTTTCCTGATAGCATCGTAAGCCTGAGTAGCTCGGAAAGCCCTTTTTACGAACGTTGTATGATTTTTGGACCAGTTTCTCATTGCTTAAGAATGTCGTGAAAGCACTTGCACATGCCCCAGCGCAATCGCAGATTCAGTTGTGTCCGGTCTAGCCCGGCTGTAAGTGCGTTACAGAGTGAGAATTCCCTAGTGTAATGGGACCAGGCCATGTCTGGCTGACTGACCAGTGGGGTATTTACAAGTAGCCTACATGGGTTAGTGACAAAACTGGGTAAGTTAGAGAGAGTAGTAAACATTCTGATAGAAGAGCTCTATGGCTTCATTCAACTGGAAAAAACAAAGGCCAAAGGCTCTTCTTTTAGGTGATTTACCACAGTGGTTCTTAACTGGTCTGGCTTTGGGACCCACAGTTTCCCATGTTCATTAAGTCGCGACCCATATATTGTTTTAGCGATCAAGCCAACAGACACGGTGAGCTACATGCTAAGACACACAAAGTGCCTGTAGGCTTACTTGTTTGGAACATGCTGATGTTTGGCAGGGTTGTGCACAATTCGAATTGCAATTATGCTTCCTGTTTGCTACCTCAATTGAAATGCAAGTGAAATTCAAGAATTGAATTAGAATTTAAGAGTTTTGCACAAGCCTGATGCATTACATTTGTTTAGTCTTCAACTCCTGATGTCACCTTTCAATTTTCATTTTCTCTCATGTGCCAGCAATTGTGAACATTGCACACTGGGGTTTCTGTCCCATGTCGGCTCAATTAAAGTGAATCTAATTGAATATTCAGGGTCGTAGATTTACTACTTATTATGAATGAACTTATCCAGGTTTCTCACTTAACAACATACTTGAAATACCCCCCAGCATGCTTTGTACCCCAGCCCCTATCCCCTCTAGCCCAACCCCATGGTCCTGCTGGAGGAGAGGAGAGGAGATGTATCAGATGAATGATGTCACGGAGGCAGAAAGAGGAAGCAGGAAGTACCTGACCCTCCACTCAACCTGCGATCCTTTACATATGCAACTGAGAGGAGAGGGGAGGAACACACAAAGGGCTTGGTTAACACACACACACACACACACACACACACACAGACACATGTAGTCTAAATAAAACAGGTAAGTCAAACATATAAACATACATTCTATTCTATGTACACACACACACAACACTTCTACAGTATGTACACACACACACACATCATGGACACGCACAAAACATGGTTTGATGATAATCTTGCATATAACAAAAAGCACTTTCAGAAGGGCACAATAAATCTTCCTTTTTTTAAAAAAATATTAATTGAAAATGGCAAAAGGTCATTGTATTATATCAGATTATGATGCATGACTTGATGACATGAATGCATGCATGATGCATGACATGAATAGATTTTATAAAAGTATCTCTGCATTTAATTTAATTAAGCAATATGTACTACACATTTAGAGACAATCCCATAGAAAAATGTGTATAGAATATACTAAAGAATGCTCATAGTGATGCAAGGTTGTCATCTGAGGGTTCAATAGATTAATTCCCACTCATCACAGTGAATTACACTCACAAACATCACTGAATGAGACACACACATAGACAAGAAAAGGAGTTTGTCAGGAAGGACCCTAAGGATATGAATTAACTGCTATCCTACTGATCAAAACTCATCTGTCTCCACACACCATAGAAAATCACAAGCACTTACTGTAGCCCATCCCCTGAAGGAAGTATTTGAACGCCTCAGTCAGTTTTCCAGGCTGGAGAGCAAACATAACAGAGAAAATTTGAATCCAAAAGTATGTGGCGTGCCTTTATCAAGCACAGGACCGCCAAATGTATGAAGTGTCACTTAGGTAATTTAGTTTTTTTAGGATTGCACTTGCACTATATTCCTGTACGCTTTGACCTTTAGGTGGGAGGGGATTTACTAGTAACCTGTGTCTCACATCACAGTTGCACTCAGTGCTTATATAGGTGCCCGATCCTAATTATAAGGCCAAAACAATGTGTAAAGTTCAAAGTATCAATGTGATGACATTCATGGTTACACCCTATGTGACACTGTACTACACTGTATAACTCCACTGTAAATAGTACCACCAGTAGCCGTGGCCTACTGGTTAGCGCTTCGGACTTGTAACCGGAGGGTTGCCGGTTCGAACCCCGACAAGTAGGAACGGCTGAAGTGCCCTTGAGCAAGACACCTAACCCCTCACTGCTCCCCGAGCGCCGCTGTAGCAGGCAGCTCACTGCGTCGGGATTAGTGTGTGCTTCACCTCACTGTGTGTTCACTGTGTGCTGAGTGTGTTACACTAATTCACGGATTGGGATAAATGCAGAGACCAAATTTCCCTCACAGGATCAAAACAGTATATACTATATACTCATACTATACTTATACCACATTTAAAATATTTAAAGGATATGTGCTAAACACATTTTGGATTCGTCTTTATCAGACAATGGACTTTACTACCAAATTCTGTCTGTGTACACCACGTATGTGATGCATATCTGACATATACAAACTTTTAGGGTAGAATAATAATAATAATTTGTGCATGGACATCTGAACTTACCTGGGTGAGCTGTGGAAGTCCACCTGAATCGGACATCTATAATAGGAGACGGTAGACAAAGAAAAGAAGAATTGACTTGCTTGATATGGCATTTACTTATTAGACAACTGAATGAAACTTGTTTAATTAGTGCATATTGATCAGCAGCTTGGTTATGGTTCATAATGCCCGGACTGTGTAAACAGTCAGTCAGTCTTACCTTCAGGAAGGTGGTCTTAGTTGGGTCCAGCTTGGAGTTACACTCAACCTATAGAGACAGACCAAAACAAGAACAAAATGTTGGATCCAGGACTGTGACAAAAAAACAGAGAAAAGAGTGAGAGAGAGAGGAGAAAAGAAGTGAGATGTGATAGAAAATAAGAAGAGAGAGGTGGGCTGATGAAAGGAGAAAGTGAGAGAGAGAGAGAGAGAGGAGAAAAGACACTTACCACACACTCTTCAGCTGGAGCATTGTCCCCAACAACCAGCATGACTGGGCACCTGGGACAAGAAAAGATAATATGAGTACACATACACACACACACACACACACACACACACACACACGCACGCACGCACGACGCACGCACGCACGCACGCACACACACACACACACACACACACACACACGCACACACACACAGACAGACACACACACACTTGTGTCATATACATATTTACACACACTTAGATGCACAGAGCTAAAACTCACTTCAGTGTCTTGGCATTCAGCACTGTCCCTATGCGGTTCATTTCAAGGTCCCGACGGCTGCAGAACAGAAAATCACCATCAGATATCACACACATGCACACACACACACACACACCACACAACACACAACACACACACACACACACACACACACACAACACACACACACAACAAACACACACACACACACTCTTATTTCATGATTTCAGTTTTTGCCATGTGTGATGTTGTGTGTGTGTGTTTGTGTGTGTGTGTGTGTGTGTGTGTGTGTGTGTGTGTGTGTGTGTGTGTGTGTGTGTGTGTGTGTGTGTGTGTGTGTGTGTGTGTGATCAACTGGGGCCGCATTACATAAACGTCCTATCTTAAGTCATAAGTTAAGATGGGAGAAATATAAGATAGGACATTTCTCAATTTGGTGTTACAGAGACAAATCCTATTATATTTGCAGTACACCCTGATACCCAGCGCACACCCCTCCACCTAATCCAGTCTCCTCCTACAGCCTCACACACCCCAGCCAGCCCCTGACCTCCACCTTCACACTTCACACCAAGCACACACCCTCCTGCAAGCCCCATACCCTCACACGCAGTCTACAAAGTGAGCCTACACCCTTTCACTGAATCTTAACCCACACTAACTGTCCCCAGCCCAAACGATCATTGCAAGCCACCATCAAAAACTCCAAACTCCACTCGATCGCCGTGCTCGCTCCACCCTCCCTGACTGTAAGTGCAGGGTTTGCTGTGGGCATTCCTGCATGAGTTGATAGACAAAGCCATTTTTGTCAGGACTGCTACCTGTGCCCTGTCATAGTGTGATGCCACCCCACCCCACCACACCACACCCCACCACACCGTGCCATCCATGTCCATACTGCTGCCTCCATCCCAGCCTCCTCTCTCTGGCCTCCATCCCCATGTGACCTCCTGGGCTCCCATGACTTCCTCCCTCGAGTCCAGTGCTGTTCCTAGCTCTCTGCTTCTCTGCTGTGTGTTCTGCTCATGATGTCCAGTCTCAGTGCTGCCCAGTGGGCTCCTGGGATTTATTCTATTATGGGATGCTGTTGAGTGGGGTGCTTAAGAAGTGTGTGTGTGTGTGTTGCTATGGCAATTGCAGGTTGCTCTCCAGGATGGCTGCGATGAAGGAGCAGCAGTTTACTGAGGAGAAACCCCTGTTGCCCGAGCAACGAGGACAGGACACAGAGATGGTAAGTCACAGTGTGTGTCCAAATGTGTGTGTGTGTGTGTGTGTGTTTGTTTGTGTGTGTGTGTGTGTGTGTTTGTACCTGTTGTACATGTTCCAGAAGAGCTGCAGGTTGAACTGATTGACAGTGTTGATCTGTTGTCTGTAGTTCTGCACCAGCTCAGTGTTGTTCATGAGCTCCTCCTGGAAACACAGACACAAACACACACAAACACAAACACACACACACATTCACACGCAAGCAAACACACACACACACAAACACACAGAATAAGGGTGTCACACCACTGTTTTATTTTGTATATGGGTTAAGCCTTATCCTGGACTAAAATACTCTTTTCATACCAACGTGTCAACTGGGTTGGTTGATTTGGTTGAATGTCTGAAAAAAGGGTGACACAGGTTGTCTATCCCTACCTTGCAATCAATCTCGTAAGGGTTCGACAAAAACATTTTGCTGTCAAACTCCTGGCTTGCTCACAACCTTGCTAGTGCTTTGCTAACATTTGCCTCCCTCTGATGTGTGAGCCTAGCCAAGTGCCCACAACCTGAGAATCACACATGCTGACTGGCTTGGTTTGAACTGACAAAAGAAGGCTTGAACATGTGTTGAGTAATCTTGGTCTGCCCTGATGGCTGGTTTGGAAGAGATAACAGAGAATGTTCTCCACTGAATGTTCCAACAGAGAATGTTCTCCACGGAATGTTCTAACAGAGAATGTTTTCCACTTAATGTTCTAACACTGAAAAAAAAAAGCATTTAATCTAGGATTAAGCTCCATGTACGGAAACCGATCCTAAAGTTTATGATACATGGGGTAACTTTTTGAGCAATGTTGCTGGGCAACCACATAACCAGTTCCATTATTCTTGAATTTGATCACCTAAGGCCGCATTACATAAACGTCCTATCTTAAGTCATAAGTTAAGATGGGAGAAATATAAGATAGGACATTTCTCAATTTGGTGTTACAGAGACAAATCCTAACTTAATTTAGGAATCCTATCCTATCTCAGGTTAGGATATCCCAAATACCTTGGAGTGAAGCGCTCAATAATCTGTCAGATATCCTAAATACGCAATCACTATGAAAAGCTTTGAGAAAGTATAGAGGCAGTGGACCAACACACACACACACACACACACACACACACACACACACACACACACCTTACCTGGCTAAAGAGATGAGGCAGGACTGTCTCTGGCAGGGCACTGGTGAGTCCAGACAGCTGTGGGGGTCAGAGAGCAGAGGGCAAAGGTCAGAAGAAAGCAATGTAGCCTAAAAATGTTTATAATTAAGGGAAATGTTTATACTTAAATATACTTAAAAGTATGTTTGTACTTAAAGTTAAGTTTATGCTCAAATCTTTATACTTTAGCGATAAATTCCAAGATGCTGTAGTGGGGTTTAAAACAGCTAAGGGGCATTGTTAGGCATGATGCTAAGCTTTTATAACAGTTACTACACACACCTGAAAGGTTTCAGAAAATAAGCACATAACACTAGATGTAATAATTTATCAGATAATAAAATGTCATTCTTCCACCAAGCAATGCCCTTCCTCAGTGATAATGGATGCCATGCAACACACAATGTTTGTGTTGCTGATAATGAAATCACAGGTCTAAGGTTGATGGGATCCGCTACTTAAAATGACCTCTGATGTAAGTGTGGGTTGGTTTGCACAGCCTTAGTCAGCCATCAGAGGCTGGTTATAGAGACTGGCTGCAGCTGGTAAAGTGGGTTGTCACTGATATGTAAAATTCCCGGACCCACTCAGTTTCACAGCGATCCTCACCTTGGTTGCTGCCCAGTCAATCCAGCCCTTCCCATTCGGGTCAATGTTGAGCAGGACAAGGCCTTCCACTAGGTCTGGGAAAATCAGCTAGAAAACACACAAACACAAAACACATACAGCACATCAACATCATAAGGGTCAAAAAACCTCCAGACCAGGGATGGATTACTGCACGGGCCGGGCCTACCGGGCCCAGGCCCAGGATGTAGGCTATGAATCTGATTGAATTTAGTATTGGCCATCCCCAAAATGCACCAGAATACAGGAAATCACATCAAACAAATTAAAAATTCTGGGGGAGGACCCCCCCCCCCCACACACACACATACAACAATAAGTGGGGGGCCCTTAATACATCTGGGCTCAGGGGCCCGAAAGTTCATAATCCGCCCCTGGATAGGACAGATGTCGACAGGTAGGAAAGATAGGAATTAGCTGATACTTACTGCCAATTTGGCCAGAACGTAGGCACCAGCTCCAACTCCAATTCCCACAATGCTCTTAAATCTGTTAGAAATGAAAAAAACAATACTCACTGTTATATTGGGGCTGTCAGTAGGGTCCTTGGAATCAGCCAAGCTTTCCCGTGTGTGTGTGTGTGTGTGTGTGTGTGTGTGTGTGTGTGTGTGTGTGTGTGTGTGTGTGTGTGTGTGTGTGTGTGTGTGTTACACACCCAAAATGCTGCAGGACAGTGGGCAACATGCCAGCCAGCTGGTCCATGGTGGGATACTGGTACCTGAGGGCAGAAAGAAACACAGCTGATCAGAAGACAGTATAACTTTTTCATGTGTGTGTGTGTCTGTGGGTGGGTGTGTGTTGGTGTGCGTGTATGTGTCTGCATGTGTGTGCGTGTGGTGTGGTGTGTGTGTGTTTTTGTGTGCGTGTGTGAGTGTATGCGTGTGTCCTACCCTTGAGGGAACTGGGACGCTCCTATCTGCTGTCCTGGAGCATCCACATGACACACCACAAAGTGCTTAGTGATCTCTTGCATGTCCTCATTCTGGAAGAAAGAGTTGAAGCACAGCTTATCTGTGGAAGAAGAAGAGAGAGAGAGAGAGAGAGAGAGAGAGAGAGAGAGAGAGAGAGAGAGAGAGAGAGAGAGAGAGAGAGAGAGAGGGAGAGACCATAATCAATTGGATCTGCCTAGTTCAGTTTGATGTAACAATAAAAATCATAGCTGAATGAATTACATTTACTAGTCAAACGTCTGTCTGCAATATAGGAGCACTCTCTGCTTTTGATCAGAATGAGAGAATCTCTAAATATCAATATTAATTAATATTAAATGAATTGGTTATTAAAACAATGCTTCAAATCATGTACCCTAAATTGGCCTTCTAGAAAGAGCAAGACATCCAGACAGTGACCATGCAACCTGAGATACTGAAGCTGAACTATAAATTAGGCTAAATGAAAATGAATTCAATTAATTAGATTGATCATTGGTACTGAAAACAGCAACAATTAGCAGCATATTAGCAGTCTGCTCTGTGAGATGCAGCAGAGAAAAACAGTGTGTGTGTGTTTGTGTGTGCGCGCAATGACTAGTATGTGTGAGTTTGTGTGTGTAATGGCTGGCGTGTGTGTGTGCAAGAGTGAGATGGAGAGAGAGAAAATGTGAGTGCATTCTCCGTGTGTGTGTGTAGGTAACTCTGTTTGACTGTGTGTGTGTGTGTGTGTGTGTGTGTAGGTAACTCTGTTTGAGTGTGTGTGTGTGTGTGTGTGTGTGTGTGTGTGTGTGTGTGTGTGTGTAGGTAACTCTGTTTGAGAGTGTGTGTGTGTGTGTGTGTGTGTGTGTGTGTGTGTGTGTGCGCGCACGCGTGTGCATCTGTTTCTGTTAGGGCGGGGCTCTCTGTTCTGCAGCATCACTAACTGACCCACATCCTTGCATTGCAGAATGTAGGCCACTCCCTCCCTCCCTCCCTCCCCTTCCCTCTCTTCCTCTCTTTCTCTCCTTCCATCCTCTCACCACATCTCTGATCTCTATCCTTTCTTCCTCTCTCCGCATCTCCGATCTCTATCCTTTCTTTAATCTCTCTCCTCCCTCTCTGTCTACGCTCTGCTTTTTATCCCTCCTTCCTTCCCTGCCCCCCTTCTCTCTGTCTCTCTCTTTATTTCTCACACATTCTCTCTCCCTCTTTGTCTCTCTCTCTCTCCTTCTCACCCTCCCTTTCTCATGCTGGGGAGGGCTGTGCTACAGGCAATGCATTTTAATGTATCACATCAACTGCAGCAAAGTGCCGCAGTGCACACACACACAGCCTGACAGCATCACATGACTGGGATGTTTTTGTGACCTACATTTCTTTACCTCCTTTACCTCTGTCATGGATATACATACATGCTCTCTCTCATCTCGCACACACACACACACACGCACACGCACACACGCACACACGCACACACGCACACACGCACACACGCACACACGCACACACGCACACACGCACACACACACACACACACACACACACACACACACACACAAATGCTGCCAATTCCTCTGAGATGGAGGATTTTACTTTTATCCTCTCAAGAGGATGCAGATTTCAAGGTTGAGGATATGGAAGGTAAGAGACACACACACACGCACACACACACACACATGCACACACACACACATAATATCTCTCTTTTAGACTCATGCACCACACACATATACATTCACTCTCAGAAAAAACACACACTTTCTCTCTTGCTTGCTTTCTCTATCAATCCATCAAATGTGCAAATGACCTTCTTGAAGGTGAGCTGGTACTAGTTCAGGTGTACAACTCGCTGTGAAATATGAGCTTTCAGCTCCAAGGTCAAAGACATCTCATTCAGGTCTAAAAACCAAACCTGTTCTTTGGTACTAGATCAATAGATGAAGGACACCACTCTCCCATAATGCATCAGTCAGGAGATCAACCACATTGTGTTCTTATTACTGTCATTTTGTATGCATTATGCATAAAATGAATACTGTAAAAATGATGTGAAACTGCAGATTATTTGTTGAACCCTTCAACAGTTCTTGTAAAAGGACAGCGCATTTTGGCCCAAAAGAAGAGTGGGATTATGCTACAGTGCTTTCGTAAGAGTAATCCCTCTGATTTCTAGGTCAATTGGATGGATGTGCGTTAAGATGTGATTGCACACCATTTCACTCAACCTCTTCTGCGTCAGTTAGACATGAGATATTGGCTCACACGGTCGCAACAAAAAGCTTGCACCCATTCTGACTCACTGCTTGCACTGAGCTTGAGATTTTCAGCACATTAAATGTAAATCTAAATTTTAGACAGCTCTTATTTTCAGTCTGGACTTTGGAGACTCAGCTTTCTGACTGTATATTTGTGTGTGTGTGTATGTGTGTGTATGATGTATGTATATGAGTATGTATGTATGTGTGTATATGAGTATGTGTGCGTGTGTGTGTGTGTGTGTATGGTCTTACGGTTGAGCCCCACATCGTGGTATGTGAGGATGGCTGGCTTGTTTCCCTTGGGGGCCCCCCGGATCACCACATGCAGCATCCCATAAGGCGTCTCCACATCATGCTCCTGCAACAAGGATTGGCATTAGCTCTTATAACAACAACACTATAGAACTAAAGCTTCAATATGCTCATGTAGATAAGGTTCCCTACAAGGTGTCTCTGTGTGTGTGTGTGTGTGTGCATGTGTGTGTGTTGGGGGGGGGGTTATGTGCTGTTTTTATCTAGTCGTGTGTGTGTATAAGACTATAAGAGTGTGTGTTTGCATATATAGTGAGTGTGCATAAATGCTTCCATTTGAGAATATTTGCAAATGTCATAGTATGTGTGTGTGTGTGTGTGTGTATGTGTGTGTTGTAAGTGTCTATGTGTACTTGTCTGTGTGTAGTGTAGCTGTGTGTGTGTGTTTGTCTGTGTGTGTGTGTGTGTGAGAGCATGCTGTGTCTGACCTACATTCTCTCCATCTGTTAGTTGTGCTCAAAATGGCGCTTCCAGAATCACTCTACAGAACAGTGTATCAGGCACAAACGGACACACAAACACACACTGCTCCCTGCTCTATCTATGAAGGTCACTGTGGCCAAACAGCTGTGAAGGATTCTCAGCATCCTGACGCATGCTGCAGTGTGCAGCTATGTGGGCGTGTGTCTGTATGTGTGTGTGTGTGTGTGTGGACCTATGTGAGCAGGAGTGTGTCAGTGTGTTTCTGTGTCAGGAGCATGACCACACAGCACCACATCAATAAATCACAGAGGCGTTTCGGTATAATTAACGCTCCTAACAATGAGCACTGTCTCTCATCTGTCTCTCAGGCACAACTGTTAATACAGGCACGGAGTCCTTAAGGATATTAAGAGCGCTACTCTCAAATTCAAGGTTACGACAGTTATGGCAGTTATGGAGACATAAGATTGCACATTGTACACACACACACAAAATGCATAGGAATTCTAATGTTGTATAGGTTGAGGAAGCGCAGCATCTGTATAATCTCTCAAGAATGTAGTAGTATTTTTCTATATGCTATATATGCGATATATATGATGAAGTAAGTGAATTGAAGCATATAGATATCAGACATACCCTCTCATGCATGCACACACACTGCACAAATACAAACACACAGACACAGACACAGACACACAGTCCAGAGGGCAGATGGATGGACTCACCCCGTCCCAGCACTCAGGCATGGCTAGCTAGTGTTTTGGTCGGTAGGAGGAAGAGGAGGAGGAAGAGGGAGACAGACGACGCAGGCAGGCGATAGAAAGAGGCAAGGCAGACGCTCCTCTCTGCAGACAGATGGACCAGATTCTCACCCTCAGCTTACTACTCTTACTACACCCTCCCTCCCTCTTTCCTCTCTGTCTCTCTCCCTCTCTATGTTTCTCTCCCTCTCGCTCCCTCTGTCATTTTTTTTCCTCTTTCACCCCTCCCCCACTGATTTGTGAGGACAGCCTGCTGGAGGTAGAGTGAAGGCTCTGATTGGCTAACACACAGAGTGGCTGCATCTGATTGGATAGCCAGACTCAGAGCATCTCTCATCAGCACCAGAGCTGGTTCTTGTTTGGACCCTTACAAAAACCCAGGGGCAAATGTGCTAACAGTACCAGGCTACAGTATCTGTCATATATATATATATATATATATACAGTATATATTACACGCTCACACGTATGTAAACACATTTTATCAACACTGTTTTTTATTACTGTTTTTCTCGATTGCTTTGACCTGCTGAAGGAAACTGGGATCCACTTGGTCTTCATGAACACTTTCTTTGTACAGCAGAAGTCATCTCTTGCGAATGTGTTCACACATTATCATTGAGTTCACACATTTCTCACACCCTTTTGCAAAACAGTTAACACAGATGTCATTCAAAACCCCCAAACCCCTGTGCTAAACAAAAGGAAAACATATTTTCACAGGTGGTATAATTCCTTGCATAAGTCTGATTCCCTGATACACCTGTGTGAAACTCCTTTGCACAATTCTTCAATCAGCAATCATTCATATCCATAAGAGATGCCATGTCTTTTCTGTGTTGCTATTTGCAAGTATGGATCTAATGCACATTTAGACAAAGTACTGTATTGACTATTTGGTGAAGAAAACAGTACAAAAGGTGTTTACTGTCTATTTCAATGAAAAAGGACAAGTTGTAGTTCAATGAAATTTGTCTTGCCTAGGTGTTTACTGTAGGTCTTACATGTCAATGACAGTTACATCTTGGGAGGAATGAATAAATTATTTTTTATTCAGTACATTTTGTCTTTTCACAGTTCATGACAAAGAAATGGAACAGACATAGCAAAAATGCTCATTTTGAGAACTAGATTTTGCATTTTGTTGTCCAGTGTGTAATGATTGATTGAAATAACACCTTGATTTGACGACAGGATGTGTTGTTTGAAGGCCAGATTTGCTTTTGCTGCATGTTTTAAGTGTTTTGAGAGAGTAACAGCATTTTGGCCAGAGTGCTCTTGTTCAGACACGGGTGTTAACTGTTTTGAGAATGTGATGTCAGAGTTGACACAAGCATCAAAACGATCGAGAAAAAACTGTAAGACTGTCATCTGTCCTCATGATCCTCTGCAGAAAAGATCAGATGATGTATTTCTGCATTTGTGCATATTTTTTCATTTCTATTTTAAAGGTGTGTGTACTTTTTCTGACTGTATTCAACAAGGTGGTGAAATGCTAAACTGTATTTTATAATATATCAAAAGATACACATCTGCCATCAGAAAAGAAGAGTGCTGATGAAGAATATTTTGATAAATTGTGACCTTTTGGTTTCTTGTTTTCTTGTATGTATGCACTGCCTCCCCAACGGGCTTGTCTGTGTCTTTCTTCTGCCTCATTACTTTAGTCCTCTTGTCTCCCCTTTTCAACTCCTGACTGTGCTGGTCCACACACACACACACACACACACACACACACACACACACACACACACACAGTGTGCTGGTCCGTGACTAAATGACAGGCTGCTGTGTGGCATGCATTTTACTGTAAATCATTGTGGATGTGTTAACGCAGTGTTACTGTAACAGTTTGATGTCAGGTGCATGTTATGAAAAAAGAGTGAGTGCAAGTTCCTGTTCTTCTCAATTCTCAGCCAAGTCACACATGTGCCAAAGGTGAGAGTGTTGTGAAGACACACTTTCACACACACACACAGACAGACAAACACACACACAGATGCACAGACACACAGACACACACACACACACTCTTATACTTAATTGGCAAATGTGGGTTAGATGAAAAAGGAGCTAAGAAGCTTGGTGTCAGACAGCGATGATGTGTGAAGTCTCATCTTCTATGAAGTTTCTATCAAGTGTGTGTGTGTGTGTGTGTGTGTGTGTGTGTGTGTGTGTGTGTGTGTGTGAGTGAAACTTTACTGCAAAAACTTCTTATCTACCAGGTGTTATTCATGTTATATCATGATCAAACAAATCTAGTTGGTAGTGTTTTTTGTATAAAGAGACTTACCTGGCAATTTTACATAAAATCATTTGACTTAATGTAATAGGAGTTTGGCTTATTTTAAGACACTTCATCATGAAAACAAGCAAATTTGGCTGGCAGTGCTTTAAGCAAATTTGTCTAAAAACAAGGAAATTTGGCTGCCAGAGCGCAAGCAAATTTGTCTTGATGCCTTAAAATAAATCAAACTCTTATTAAATTAAGTCAAAATGATATACAGAGAGAACACTAAGTAAGTGTACTCAGACAATACAAACACAAACATAAGCATACAAGCATACACATACACATTAAGAACTTTTTTTTTTACCTGCCAGTCACCAACCACTGTCATGGTCTCGCAGTTCTCCTGCAGGAGGACACACACAAACAAACACCCGTATACATTAGAAAAATACAGCTCACTGTAACAACCTCCAGCCCCATAGAGGGGGAGAAGTCTGGGCTCTGGGGACTCTGGTAGTGGGTTTAGGATCACATGGCCATCCACCAGCAGCAGCGGCAGCTGTGGAGGGCACCACTGTTGGAGGAAAGGTTTCACATTCTCCTGGGGACTAAAGATGGCGTGAGGTGTTACAGGAAGCATGTCATGAAAATGCAGGCTAGGTTCTGAGGTTCAGCATCCCTTATCCTGGGTTTGACAGAGTGCATTTTGGAGTTCATCAGACACACACACACACACACACACACACACACACATACACACACAAACACAAATATACAAGGTGCCTTTCACTGTGAGGAATAGAAACGTTGGTGCACATCCGCAAACATCTACAGAAGTAAGGGATTAGTTTGCTGGATACGAGTCCGTGTGTAGAGGAGGCAAGGAGTGGTGTTAGAACTCTTAGCTCCCACACAGCAGTCCAGGCAACAGAAGGCAAAAGCAGAGCAGCAGGAGAGGCAGAAGCCCCCTTTGGGGCCTAAGAGGCTGGGAGAGCGGCGCTCTCTGGCAAGGTGGAAATGGGAGATTCTGAATCATAATCAAATGCCATGCACCCCACTTCCACCTTCAATTGATCAAGATATACAACTTGAGGTTAATTTTTCATTTCTGATGCTGGTTGGGGGGGTGGGGGTGGCGGTGGGGGGGTTGGGTGGAAGGGGTGATTGGTGGTGCAGGAGCTGTGCAGGGGACGTAGGTGTGTGGAACAGGATGGGTGGGTGTTAGGCTAGGGGACGTGGCAGGGGTGTGTGAGTGCTGTCGGACCAGCAGGTGTCACTCTCCAGCCACCGACTTTAAGACCTGATGTGCAACAATAGCACATGGTAGCTAGGGGGCACTGTGTCGCTAGTACTGGTGCCGGTGTCTGCTGAAAGCACACTGTAATTTTAGTTTGTACATTTTGTTTATGCTTTTTGTCACCATTGAAACCATGTGACCTATAGGCAAACACTTACTACCCTGTTACAGAATAAAGACAGACAGTTGAGCGGACGTATCACAAATTGGTTTGTGAGGTCTGTACACGGATTATGGCTTATACAGATGAAAGTGACTTCATAGTCTGGAGAGACTAGACTCTTTCAGACAAATTAATTAAGTCCAACATTTCAAATATGAGAATACATCTGCAGCTTGAAACAGAATCAAAATAGACTGGATCATAGATCACAGGCAGAAAACAGCTGACCAATGGCACTGTTTGACTAATTTGATTGAGAGAGTAGTTACATTTGTCCTTTGACTGGGGCTGGGAGTTATGGCAGCACTGAGGGGCTGGATAAGTGAACACTATCTTCTGTGTGTGTGTGTGTGTGTGTGTGTGTGTGTGTGTGTGTCAGACAGCAAAAACTGCTCGTCTAACCTAATTAACCTATTTTTTTGATCGTAATGTAGGATTTATAACACTTGGTTAGATAAGCAGTTTTTGCAGTGTATCTCCTGTGAGTTTTTAGTTGTACATGTACACTATCTCCTGTGTGTCTGATGTGTGTGTGTGTGTGTGCACACTATCTCCTGTGTGTCTGATGTGTGTGTGTATGTGTACACTATCTCCTGTGTGTGTAATGTGTGTGTGTGTGTACACTATCTCCTGTGTGAGTTTAATTGTACATGTACGCTATCTCCTGTGTGTGTGTGTGTGTACACTCTCCTGTGTGTGTGTGATGTGTGTGTGTGTACACCACCTCCTGGTGGTACGTATACGCTATCTCCTGTGTGTGTGTGTTTGTGTGTGTGCACAATCTCTTATATCTGTGTGTGTGTGTGTGTGTGTGTGTGTGTGTGTGTGTGTGTGTGCAATATCTCTCGTGTGTGTTTAGCTGTACGTGTACAATATCTCCTGTGTGATGTGTGTGGTGTGTGTGTAATGTGTGTGTGTGTGTACACTATATCCTGTGTGTGTTTAGTTGTACGTGTACACTATAGTCTGTGTGTGTGTGTGGGTGTGTGTGTGGTGTGTGCACACTATCTCCTGTGTGTGTGTGTGTGCACACTATCTCCTGTGTGTGTGTGTGTGCACACTATCTCCTGTGTGTGTGTGTGTACACTATCTCCTGTGTGTCTGATGTGTGTGTGTGTACACTCTCCTGTGTGTGTGTGTGTGCACACTATCTCCTGTGTGTCTGATGTGTGTGTGTGTGCACACTATCTCCTGTGTGTGTGTGTGTACACTATATCCTGTGTGTGTGTGTGTACACTATCTCCTGTGTGTCTGATGTGTGTGTGTGTGCACACTATCTCCTGTGTGTGTAATGTGTGTGTGTGTACACTCTCCTGTGTGTGTGTGTGTACTCCTGTGTGTGTGTGTGTACTCCTGTGTGTGTGTGTGTACTCCTGTGTGTGTGTGTGTACTCCTGTGTGTGTGTGTGTACTCCTGTGTGTGTGTGTGTACTCCTGTGTGTGTGTGTGTACACTCCTGTGTGTGTAATGTGTGTGTGTGTGCACACTATCTCCTGTGTGTGTGTGATGTGTGTGTGTGTACACTATCTCCTGTGTGTCTGATGTGTGTGTGTGTGCACACTATCTCCTGTGTGTCTGATGTGTGTGTATGTGTACACTATCTCCTGTGTGTGTGTGTGTACACTCTCCTGTGTGTGTAATGTGTGTGTGTGTACACTATCTCCTGTGTGTGTAATGTGTGTGTGTGTACACTCTCCTGTGTGTGTGTGTGTACACTCTCCTGTGTGTGTGTGTGTACACTATCTCCTGTGTGTCTGATGTGTGTGTGTGTGCACACTATCTCCTGTGTGTGTGTGTGTACACTCTCCTGTGTGTGTGTGTGTACACTCTCCTGTGTGTGTGTGTGTACACTCTCCTGTGTGTGTGTGTGTGCACACTATCTCCTGTGTGTCTGATGTGTGTGTATGTGTACACTATCTCCTGTGTGTCTGATGTGTGTGTATGTGTACACTATCTCCTGTGTGTGTAATGTGTGTGTGTGTGCACACTATCTCCTGTGTGTCTGATGTGTGTGTATGTGTACACTATCTCCTGTGTGTCTGATGTGTGTGTATGTGTACACTATCTCCTGTGTGTGTAATGTGTGTGTGTGTGCACACTATCTCCTGTGTGTGTAATGTGTGTGTGTGTACACTATCTCCTGTGTGTGTAATGTGTGTGTGTGTGCACACTATCTCCTGTGTGTGTGTGTGTGCACACTATCTCCTGTGTGTCTGATGTGTGTGTGTGTACTCCTGTGTGTGTGTGTGTACTCCTGTGTGTGTGTGTGTACTCCTGTGTGTGTGTGTGTACTCCTGTGTGTGTGTGTGTACTCCTGTGTGTGTGTGTGTACACACTCCTGTGTGTGTGTGTGTACACTATCTCCTGTGTGTGTAATGTGTGTGTGTGTGTGCACACTATCTCCTGTGTGTGTGTGTGTACACTATCTCCTGTGTGTCTGATGTTGAGCTGATGAAGCATTCTGGATACTCATACCTGCAAGATGTAAATAAACACGCATGCAAGCACGCACACACACACACACACACACACACAAACTCTCTCTCTCTCTCTCTCTCACACACACTCACACTCACACACACACACACACACACACACCTTCACAATAGTAGCTCAAGTTTCAAGAGTGATGAGTTTACTGACACATCCGGTGTTAGTGCAGTTTGAATTACCTAGTAGCATTTCAAGCACCATTCATATCAGCAACTGACAGTGAGATTAGAAAAACATAATGCAAGTATCAGGTATAGAAATACACATGTAACAACACAGGTAAAACAGAACAGATACATGGACATGTAGAAAGCACATAAAAACACACGCACACACTTGGACATACACACACACACACACACACACACACACACACACACACACACACACACACACACACACATTTGGACACACACTGTGACTTACCATCTCTGTGTCCTGTCCTCGTTGCTCGGGCAACAGGGGTTTCTCCTCAGTAAACTGCTGCTCCTTCATCGCAGCCATCCTGGAGAGCAACCTGCAATTGCCATAGCAACACACACACACGCACTTCTTAAGCACCCCACTCAACAGCATCCCATAATAGAATAAATCCCAGGAGCCCACTGGGCAGCACTGAGACTGGACATCATGAGCAGAACACACAGCAGAGAAGCAGAGAGCTAGGAACAGCACTGGACTCGAGGGAGGAAGACATGGGAGCCCAGGAGGTCACATGGGGATGGAGGCCAGAGAGAGGAGGCTGGGATGGAGGCAGCAGTATGGACATGGATGGCACGGTGTGGTGGGGTGGGGTGTGGTGGGGTGGGGTGGGGTGGCATCACACTATGACAGGGCACAGGTAGCAGTCCTGACAAAAATGGCTTTGTCTATCAACTCATGCAGGAATGCCCACAGCAAACACTGCACTTACAGTCAGGGAGGGTGGAGCGAGCACGGCGATCGAGTGGAGTTTGGAGTTTTTGATGGTGGCTTGCAATGATCGTTTGGGTTGGGGACAGTTAGTGTGGGTTAAGATTCAGTGAAAGGGTGTAGGCTCACTTTGTAGACTGCGTTTGAGGGTATGGGGCTTGCAGGAGGGTGTGTGCTTGGTGTGAAGTGTGAAGGTGGAGATCAGGGGCTGGCTGGGGTGTGTGAGGCTGTAGGAGGAGACTGGATTAGGTGGAGGGGTGTGCGCTGGGTATCAGGGTGTACTGCAAATATACTGTAACTGTATAGCACAGTTGTCTCTTAAACCCCTGAGAATCTCCCAAAACCTAGTCTAGCCTAGCCATCTCTCTCTCTCTCTCACACACACACACACACACACACACACACACACACACACACACACACACAGAGGGAGATGGTCTGCACACTGTATATGAGCTCCAAGAAATACTTTATTTATTATTTAAGGCAACGTTTCGATCTCAACAGATCTTCATCAGGCACCTGTGAAAATATATTTTGGATGTGCGCGCCCGTTCTCCACAAGGGTTAGAGCCTCTGTCAGAGGGGTGTGGGTTAGAGGGCCCTGTGTTGTGCGGGGATAAAAAACAGGCACACGGACACACACACACACACAACAACAACAACAAAAACAACAACAACACACACACGCTGTCCTCCCTGATGTAATTAAGCAGTAAGGTCATTGGCTGAGCTGTCGATATGATTGATCGGCAAGTGGGGACGGGTCAGCAGGCTAACAGTGCTGCCCGGCAACAACAGTTCTAGAACCAGAATGGAAGGGGATAAGCACTGAGACATGGGACTCAGTCCCCTGTTTTGAACATCAGAGTAAACAACCACATTCATCAGCACAGCGATTCATGTCCCTCTCATCTACACACAGGCACCTGTGCTTCACTTTGCCACGGAAACACATACATGCACACTCACAAGCCTCAACAAAACAACTGGATATGTAACTAAAATGAATAATGAATAAATATTTGCATCTGTGATGTACCTGTACTTGTATTTGAAGTTCATAAAAGTCACAATGACATCAGTGAAAATGACCAATGCCTTTCTCAAAGTCGAAAACAGGATACACACAAAAAGCAGTTATCATACACACTGGCTTTTTGGGACATATGGCTGCTGCTTGTAGAAGCAGGAGATTAGGTCAGGGTTTTTATTTTAGGAGGTTCCAGAGAGAGCTAAAGGGCAGAAACGGAGAGGATGGGTGTTTTTATTAAGTAAGATGAACCATAACGTATGCAAGTAAGCAAGCACTGCATTATGTAAAATATAAGAATACTGTTTGGCACAGGCGATGCTTTCTGTACCGTGAAGTCTCAGAGTGTATTTTCTCTGTATTTTTCTCATCTATTATGTTGGATAATGTGGCGGATTCAAACATGAAAATGTTCACACATATATATGTATGTGTGTGTGTGTTTGTATGTGTATGTATGTATGTTTGTGTGTGTCTTTCTCTGCCTTTTAAGGTTACATAACCCAAGTTTAACACTGAATGACAGTCAGTGACTGTGATTTGCCAGGACGGATCCATCATCCCAA
This sequence comes from Alosa alosa, assembly GCF_017589495.1. NCBI lineage: Eukaryota > Metazoa > Chordata > Actinopteri > Clupeiformes > Clupeidae > Alosa > Alosa alosa. The sequence goes on from NC_063199.1 coordinate 26,040,378, forward strand.
AAGCAGTTTTTGAACCAGCAGCAGATGTGGCCCTAATCCGGCCCTGATCCACCAGAGTTGCGTAGCTCGCCAGGGGCTTGCTCGATTTCATGCCTCCACCTCTCATCAGCCTGCACCAGATGCCAACTTCACTGGTGTCTCATGCATCCATTCTGGAGCTCTTACATAAGACTGCTCTGATTCTGCCCATAGACTCCCACTTCCTTGCTCGGCAGCCAACTTCGTCTGGCAGGTTTGACTGCATTTATTTATATTTGTAGCAGGAACAACAGCACCCCCTGCTGATAGCAGGTCAACTAACACCTCATGCTACAACATAATTGGCCCCGACCTGGCACAAATGTTTCTATATAATAGGTCTCATAGGTAGAGCTAATGGCTGCATAAGAGGCTTCAGTTTATTTGGCTTTTGGAGGTGCTATTGTCTGTCTGTATCATCTCCTCATTTCCCCCAATTCTCTTCCGAGATCTACTGGGGACGGCGTTGCTATGACAACCTCTGGCAGTGCTTTTACACAGTCAAAACAGCCCTCCTCTGGGACCTGGTTGGCCTTTTTCTCTTCCGTAAAAATATTTCTGTGGTCTCATCTCTTGCTGAGAATTGAGGGCAAGACACATCTCAACCTCATAAACCCCCGTTAGTGCCAGTGTGCTTCACAATAAAGGAAGGAACTTCTTAAAATATATCTTGCCGTTCTCATCACAGCCAGCTCAACATCATGACCCCCCCAGCAATAAACAATGCAGATCTAGCACAAAAGAGTTTGGCCAAAGATGACCCGAGGGCTTGGAACTGAGCTGGAACAAGTGACCACAGGGAAATGTGAAGAAGATGAAGAAGGACAGAGAGCAACAGGTACCTGACGGTGAATCAGAGCATCTGCCAGTCCAAACGAGGACTCACAATGTGATACGGTAAAACTCGAACGAACATGAACGAAATAAGAACCAAAAAGAAACCCTACAATGCCCCACAGGGTTTTCTGAAGAATAGGAACCTTATACAGACAGACAGACACACACACAAACTCGATTAGAAATTAACTTTTTTAAATGTGAACATCTACCTGCCACTGACCAGCATTTTACCAGGCTGGTGGTTGCTGCTAATTTAATGACACACACCCACACACAGTGTACGCAGATACAGCCTGGGCATAATCTGAAGACACACACACACACAATTAACAAACAGAACAACAGTGATAAAAGGCTGTTCAGATCAGGAAAAATAACTATAAAAACAACTGTAATTGTAATGATATGAGCCACACTGATCAAGGATAAGGAAAGGCTCTCTTTTTGACGGATTCTGACTGGCTGTCAGATTTTTAGTGTTCTTAAAATCACAAAGTGATCCAAAAAACAACATCGTTCTTCATGTTATCATCGAATGTAGTGTGGACGTCATTGTCATTCATTTAAACTAGAGCAATATATAAAACTGTTGCTTTTGCCATTATCATTCTAGTTCTAATTCCCCATGGCCGGATAAAAGAAGGGACATGAGAAAGGATTTCCACCGGGCAGATCGAGATCGTCAGACTGGATGTGACTGGAGCTGGGCCCAAAGGGGACTGTTTCAGACTGGAGCTTAGGTCAGGGATTGGTGGGGGTGTAGTGGGTCTGACCCGATGAAAAAACATCCTGTTCGATACTGGACAACTGGGCCAGGTCTGTGTGTTTGTTTGTGTGTGTGTTTGTCTGTATGTGTGTCTGTGTGTGTATTTGATCGGGTGTGTGTGTCTCTTTCTCGCTCTCTCTCTTTCTGTTTTTAAATGTGTACACAGGGATATTCTGGTAGCTTTGTAAGTGGAGACACATGTTTGTTCGGTTGATTGCCGGTATATTGTGGGCTGTTTCTATTGCAGGCATAAAAGTGTGCCTATGTACAGTACGCAGATACAGAGAGGGGACAATCTAAGGAGACTTGGATTTACACTGAGGATATGAAGATGCCCTCTGCAGGCCAAATTCTCAGCGAGTGTTCATTTTACACACACACACACACACACACACACACACACACACACACACACAGCATGAAGCACTCCCTTGCCTGGCTTCAAAGCCTAACAATTCCAAGGCCCCACAGGAATCCTTGCAGCAGTCAGATCTGTGTGTGTCTGTGTGTGTATATGTGTGTCCTCAGTGGAATTTACAGAGCTTGCCTCTTTGAGCAGTGCACCATGATAGATAAAAACAAACACCCTACTCATGCTGTCAATTGCACAAATACACGCACACACACACACTCACATACCCTTCCCAGGCCTTACCCCTCCTCCTGTCAGTTGCTACCTGGCACCATGGCCCAAACCCAAGTGGACAGAAGGAGGAAGGTGTGTATACAGTATGTGTGTGAGGTTTATGCGTGTGACTATTTGTGTGTGCAGTGGATTCTGATTTCTCTTCCATGTTCCTGCATGTCATTATGCATGGGAATATCTGAATTTTAGACTCTGTATGTGTGTGTGTGTGTGTGTGTGTGTCCATGGAGGATCATCTACAGTTATGTATGTGTGTGTGTGTGTGTGTGTGTCCATGGAGGATCATCTATGTATGTGTGTTTCTATGGGGAATGATGAATGAAAAAAAAAAAACATACCTTTTAAATAACTCCTGGGATTTGACTGATGATATCCCTTGTCTCAGTAATGGCTGTTTTGCTGTTCACCCAGCCTGAAAAGTGTTCCCATGTAGCCCACTCAGGGCCAACTCTGACAAACTATACACTCAGAGTATGTGCGTGATTGGTCAAAGACATTGAAAGCACACTGGTATGATTGGTCTGCACATCAGAGGCTTGATGTAAGATGAATGCAGCTATTGGCTGATGGAACAGGAGCACAGACATGGCATGGGGCGTGAACGGCGCGTCGCCACGACAACAAGCACAAGCACAGCAGCAGAGCGCGAGGCGGCTCGGCTACGGCGTGAGCCGTGAGGCGCGGCGGGGCTACGTACATGTTCTGCAGCAGACTCTGAGGAACTGTGCAGCTAGCCTTTGGCGGGAAGTTCCAGAACAATCCAGGCCCCATCTACAGGTGCAGCATGGAGCCAGAGGAGAGAGAAAATGTGTGTGTGTGTGTGTGTGTGTGTGTGTGTGTGTGTGTGTTGCATCGGTCCTGCAGCAGGAAGAGTTTCTGACCAGATCTCTTAAACTCACTCACACACACACACACATACACACACTCTTTATCTTAGCGTAAAAACAGATGTCATGTACATACACACACATGCACATACACACACAAAATGTGACCATATAACCTTCCCACAATCTACCAGCATCTAGCCAACTGATCGAAAGAACATGAGATTTTACTATTTTATTTTTTCTCATAATCTTATTTGTCTGGTGTCACATTGCTATTGGTATTCACATTGGTGTCCTTGACACAACAAGCAAGCACTTCTCAGAAAGTTCCACACCCACTGACACACACTCAGCAAGGCAACTACTACAGACTGTCAGCAGAAATTATCACTCACTAAACACCATATGCCATATTCTCTCCCCCTCTCTCTTCCCCACCACTCACTCAGGCACTCTCTCACACACACACACACACACACACACACACACACACACACACACACACACACACAAAATCGTAAGTAATCATTTCCCATACACTCTTAGATACACAAGCACTAACACACACACACACACAGACACACTGAACCTCATAGCATACTTCCACCATTTACACAAGATGTGTCGTACACACACAATCACACATTCATATACCAACATTCTGTTTCTCGCATTCAAATACATTTTTTTCTCAACATGCAATCACCAAAACACACAATCACCCAAACACTCTCTCTCTTTCCCCCTCTCCCTCTCCCTCTCTCAGATGATAAACACAGTATAAGGTCTCTTTAACAGGATGGCTCTGAATCAATGGCTTTTAAAATAGGTCATTCAATGACAATGAATATGAGCAGAAACACTGCAGACCAATCACAAACTGGACGGACCCAGTGGAAACTTCCACACCTCTATCACACACACACACACACACACACACACACACAGACACACACAGACACACACAGACACACACAGACACACACAGACGTAGCCCTGGGCTGGGATCAGCTGGCTCCTGGCCAGTTGCCGACGATATGAAAGGAAATAAAAACAGTCTGGCCTGGAGGTCAGCCAGTAAATAACGAGCAGCAAATAACCAAGCGGATGAACAAACACTCCTTATTCTTTACCCACCCACCCACCCACCGCCTCCACACCTGCGACCACATCTTCCACAGAGAGGTCCTGATTTACATTTCTGTCATTCTCACATAGACATGGAAGGTCCTCAGGTCCTTAATATGAACCCTCCTCCTCTTCCTCCCCCTCCTCCTCCTCCCCCCCTCCTCCTTCTGCTCCTCTTCCCGTGGCTCTGCTCTACCCTGTCCTGTCCATGTGATGCACCTCCTTTCCTCTGCAGGGTTTATAAACTGCACCTGCCAGTCGCCCACTCGGCCTCGTGCCCACTCAGCCTGAGGCTGGCACCACTCTGCCAATCTGCTGCAAGCCATTAAGCTCCTCTCAGCTCCTCTCTTATCCACTCATCTCCTCTTTTCTTCTCACCTCTACTCTCTTCTCCTCGTCCCCTCTCCTCACTTATCCTCTCGTCCCCTCTACTCTTCTCTCATCTTTTGTCCTCTTTCTTTTACCATTTCTTCTTTTCTCCTCTCCTCTCCTGTAAACCCTGCTCCTCTCCTCTCTTCTCCTCTCCTGTAAACCCTGCTCCTCTCCTCTCCTCTCCTCTCTTCTCCTCTCCTGTAAACCCCTGCCCCTCTCCTCTCCTGTAAACCCTGCTCCTCTCCTCTCTTCTCCTCTCCTGTAAACCCCTGCCCCTCTCCTCTCCTGTAAACCCTGCTCCTCTCCTCTCTTCTCCTCTCCTGTAAACCCTGCTCCTCTCCTCTCCTCTCTTCTCCTCTCCTGTAAACCCCTGCCCCTCTCCTCTCCTGTAAACCCTGCTCCTCTCCTCTCTTCTCCTCTCCTGTAAACCCCTGCCCCTCTCCTCTCCTGTAAACCCTGCTCCTCTCCTCTCTTCTCCTCTCCTGTAAACCCCTGCTCCTCTCCTCTCCTCTCCTCTCATGTAAACCCCTGCTCCTCTCCTCTCCTGTAAACCCCCGCTCCTCTCCTCTCTACCCCCTCTCCTCTCCTGTAAGCCCTTGCTCCTCTTTGTTATATGACATGACACCTCCTCTGCAGCCCCCCTGTGCTGCTCTGCTCCTCCACGCTCCACTGGTCTGTTCTCTGTGACGAGTGGATTAAGCGAATAACACGGGCGTCTTAAAAAACTCCTCAGGGCACTGAGGCCCACTCCAATGTACTGACATTACATCCAGGAGAATACTTGGAGCAACAGCTCTAATCTCACAAATAAATCACACATACATCACACACACAACATGCATTTACCAAACTCAGAGCACTTTTTAAACAAAAAGATGAATAGATAGTGATCAGCATACACAAATCAAACATCCATCTACGTTAACAATAACAAACAGCTAACACTCATATCAAACTTGCCATAACACACAAAGGGAAACAATAAAAATTCACATATCAAATGTCCAACAAACACTGAAAATGTACAAGTAAACATTTCAAACTGCCACGGCCCTCGACCATGAACACAACATACAACATATCCACTACAACTCCAACATGTCCCTTATGAGCCCATTCAAAACACCCTCTGCTCAGATCGCCACACAAAGAGATATACCACACATACCATACCACACATGACCTACCTCTCGGGCAAACATTAACTGTCATAATCTCTGTCAAAACACCTGACAGCTCAAAACAAACACTTCAGACAACACACACACATGCCTGCACACACACACACACTTACGTACGCACACACACACACACACTCACATCACACAAAACTACACACCAACCATTCTAACATCCCTATCAAAAGATCCAAAAAACACTTAAGGTACTAGAGATGCCACACACACACACACACACACACCACCACCACCCATCCCAAATACCCTCCTCTCCAACACCAACCTGCCAGGCTGGCAAGCACCCCCTCCCTCCACCGACAAAGACACCCCTCCACCCAGCAGTGCCCAGATAGGATAGCCTACTATGGGGGCCCTGTGCGCTCGGGCTGCGGTGGGGTGGGCACCGGGACCATGGGGAGGTGAGGGTGCCCTGGAGGCTCTTACCTGTAGAGGTGTAGGTGACCTGCTGTTGTGGTGTCTGAGTGGTCGTCTTCCTCCGTGGCGTCCTCGGCTCCGGCTGTGGCTGCTCGAGAGCGTTTGCGTGGGAGACGGAGTGTGTCGGCGTGTGTGTGTGTGTGTGTGTATGTTTGAATGTGCGAGAGAGTGAGTGAGTGTGTGCCTGCCGTGCGTCTGTTAGAGATGCTTGTCCTCTTAGAGCTGTTCCGTTAACTGGATCGTTCTCTCTTTCTCTGCCTCTCTCTCTCCCCCCTCCCTCCTTCTCTCTTTCTCTTTCTCTCTCTCTCTCCCCCTCCCTCTCTCTCTCTCTCTCTTTCTCCCACCCTGTTTGGTCATAAACAGAGAGCACGTGGCTGATGCAGCAAAGCTCTGCCCCGGTGCTACAGTACATCACAAAGAGAGAGAGAGAGAAAAGGGGGGAGGAAGAAAGAGGGGGGATAGAGGGAGGGAAAGAGTGAGGAAAGAGGGGAGGTGAAAGAGAGAAGGGAGAGATACAGAGAGAAAAGGGGGGAGAGAGAGGGGGAGTCAGTGCATGAGGCAAATGTGGGGAGTAAATCTAGCTGAACAGGGGTGCTGAGTCATTTCATTATACACACAGAGACACAGCATGCACACACACCTATCCTCAAACCCCAGCACACACATACACAAACACCACTTCACACAAGGTGAGAGAGAGATACAAACACACACCTCTCTTCTCAAACCCGAAAAACACACACACACACACACAGTGAGGGAGATACTGTACAAACACACACCTCTCTTCTCAAACCCAAACAAACACACACACACACTCTCTTCTCAAACCCCAACACACACACACACACTCACATCACACAAAACTACACACCAACCATTCTAACATCCCTATCAAAGATCCAAAAACACTTAAGGTGCTAGAGATGCCACACACACACACACACACACACACACACACCACCACCACCCATCCCAAATACCCTCCTCTCCAGCACCAACCTGCCGGGCTGGCAAGCACCCCCCTCCCTCCACCGACAAAGACCCCTCCACCCAGCAGTGCCCAGATGGGATAGCCTACTATGGGGGCCCTGGCTTCGAGACTCTTGATTGGGGTGGGCACGGGACCATGGGGAGGTGAGGGGTGCCCTGGAGCTCTTACCTGTGGGGTGTAGGTGACCTGCTGTTGTGGTGTCTGAGTGGTCGTCTTCCTCCCGTGGCGATCTCGGCTCGGACAATGGCTGCTCGAGGCGTTTCGTGGGAGGCGGGTGTGTCGGCGTGTGTGTGTGTGTGTGTGTATGTTTGAATGTCTTGAGAGAGGAGTGAGTGAGTGTGCCTGCCGTGCGTCTGTTAGAGATGCTTGTCCTCTTAGAGCTGTTCCGTTAACTGGATCGTTCTCTTTCTCTGCCTCTCTCTCCCCCCCCCCTCCTTCTCTCTTTTTCTCTTTCTCTCTCTCTCCCTCCCCTCCCTCTCTCTCTCTCTTTCTCCCACCCTGTTTGGTCGCAAACAGAGAGCTGCGTGGCTGATGCAGCAAAGCTCTGCCCGGTGCTACAAGTACATCAAAAGAGAGAGAAAAAAGAGGAGAGGGAAGAAAGAGGGGGATAGAGGAGGGAAAGATGAGGAAAGAGGGAGGTGAAAGAAAGGGAGAGATACAGAGAGAAAAAGGGGGGAGAGAGAGGGAGTCAGTGCATGAGGCAAATGTGGGGAGTAAATCTAGCTGAACAGGGGTGCTGAGTCATTTCATTATACACACAGAGACACAGCATGCACACACACCTATCCTCAAACCCCAGCACACACATACACACACCACACACACAGAGTGAGAGAGAGAGATACAAACACACATCTCTCTTCTCAAACCCGAAAAAACACACACACACACACAGAGTGAGAGAGATACTGTACAAACACACACCTCTCTTCTCAAACCCGAACAAACACACACACACACACCTCTCTTCTCAAACCCGAACACACACACACACACACAGATATATATTAGTACCACAACACCACTAAACTAACACGCTACCATGTCTCTGAGGACAAGAGCAGTTTCAAACAAGGATACATTGTTTTCATGTTTCCAACAGTAAACCTGTACTGAAGTGTGTCCAGACAAGGCACAGAAGCCTCGTCTTGTGTCAACTCTGTCCTCTTGTGTTATGCTTTAAAATAGCGTTTCCTAAATCTTGTGCTTCATCACACTGTGGTGTCATGAGAGCCGCCCAGCACCTCTCATCTTCTGTTCTATTGTTTTTAATAATCATTTAAATGGTTGAAATTGTAGGCAATTAATTCTGATTGTAGGCATTTCATTCTGATCTTGCAAATATGGTCCTTACACTAAACATTTCTACTGGTGTTCATAGTGATATGCAAACTACCCACAGTCTAGCTTTGATATCCTCAGACATCCATGACAATATACACATACAGATCACTGCCATTTGTACAGCCAATTCCATGTAACTTTAGTTATTCATCAGAGGGCAATGGACTACTATGCAACAGGTTCTAGGCTAACCAAGGAACGCCTGTCAGAATAATAAACTTAATGAGGAGGGAGTTGAAAAGCATAATTAAAGTCAGTGTCAGTGTGACTGCATAGTCATAACAGGTAAGTATGAGTCAGATACATGTGAACGGGAAAGGAGCACAGAGGAAGTGATGGAGGCGAAGGCGAAATGAAAAAGAGAAATAATTCAAGGAAATGAGAGAGGCAGGGAAGAGTAAATAGAAAAGGGGGGGAAGAGAGGTTTACATGGAGAGAGAGAGAGAGAGAGAGAGAGAGAGAGAGAGAGAGAGAGAGAGAGAGAGAGAGAGAGAGAGAGAGAGAGAGAGAGAGAGAGAGAGAGAGAGAGAATATAGTGATGCATCAGCTGTGGAGAGAGTTCTGGCCCATAATGGCTGCCGTGCATCACCCAGGTTGGTGCTACATACTGGCGGTGGTTAGTGACATTCCCCCTTCACTGTAAAGGCGCTCTGGGTGCCTGGGAAAGCGTTCTGTGGAGAAAGAGAGGAGAATGTGGGGAGAGAAGACTGTGAGGGGAGGAGAGCAGCTGGATGACATGAGGACGAGCGGGACACTCGATCAGACATGGTAGTGAGTCATCAGACAATCAATGTGACCTTATTATGCTGTTGCCCTACAGCCAAATGTGTGTGTGTGTGTGTGTCAGTGGTTCACACTCTCTTACGTGGCAGGATCTCCTAAATCAGAACAAATTATTTCAGGTTTGTCATATCTCCTCTCCAGAATTTATCTTTTTATTTAATACGATTGTAATACGTTTTAATACATTCAGTGAATTCAATTCATTAATTTCTGATGATGACCCCATTTCAGCCCATTTCATCAGAACAATCCAAGATGCTTTGCCAATCCCCCTGTTATTAACATTATGAATTAGAGCATCATTCAGTGACTTCAGCGTACATGTAACTCATGCAACCATCTCTCCACCAGTTCTCTTCTGAGCACCAGTAAGGGCCCATGTCACCATGTAGACAGTGCCTGTTTACAGCGCTGGCGCTCTTTAGGAGGACAGAACACCCGTAGGTAGGGGAGAAAACGGCCCCGTTCGTGTGAACTCCGTGGGCAGATAAAGCTCTGTGACTCATCCTTCTATGGACTTGAACAGAGCTGAAGTGTAGTGGAGTTCAGCCAGGACTGAAGTGGCTGCAGCCTGATCCTCTGAACACTACAGCAGATAAGCATACCCCAGCTTCCAACAAAAGACTTATCTCAGACCCTGTGTGTGTCTGTGCGTGTAAGAGAGAGAGAGAGAAAGAGAGAGAGTTAGGCCTTGTGTGTGGACATCTATCTTAAATTCTTGTATTTGTCACTAGAGTGTGTCTGTCATCCTTCTATGTGTGTGTGTGTGTGTGTGTGTGTTGGGGATGTCATAGTGCATCAGGTGTGTGTCTGAGAGTGTGAGCCAATGCAATGACCTCATATCACACAGTCGCTCCGCCCTCCGGTATCTCCTGAAGGAGGCGATATGAAGCAGCACTATTCCAGAAATGCCCTCCAGCTCTTTAGCTGTGGGAGCAGCACACCCGCTGTTTACCTCGACATTAAGCATTCTCATTTAGACTTGTACACTATTGCACTCTTACTGTCAATAATAAAAAAAACAGCCACACCACACCCACTATGGATCCTATAGAACAAACCACTTTATCATGCCATTGGACAGATCGCGATACATACAACAGTCAACCAGATACCTACATACAACTGACAGTCTGCCAAATACCATAAACACCTCACACAGACATTGAAATCTCACTACAGATGCTATGCTATGCTAAGATTAACTAGCAGAGAGAGCAGGGAGATTGAAACAGTGAGGGGGTGTGAGGTGAACATTATTGGCCGCATGGGATCTCCCTGACTGGTGTGGGGTGGTGGTGATGATGGGGATGGTGGTAAGTAGACCTTTTAACACCCATCCAGATAGCACCAGCACAGACCAAATAAAACTATATTTAACAACCACTGCTCAGATATGGACAGCCCAAGACTGGCGGAGAAGACATTGGTGAGGCACAGAAATCCTAAGACCAGATAAACACAAGCACAGGAGACCTCATTCTCCACCTCGAGCTGGAGTGTGGTGAGCATTTTGGGGCACAATGGCTGCAGTGCATTACCAAGGTGGGTGCTTCACATTGGTGGTGGTTAGTGAGGTCCCCCCTCCATTGTATAGTGCTTTGGGTGACTTGATAAAGCACAAGTTGTTGTTGTTGTGGCAAGCTCTACTCAGTACTCATAGCAACCGAGAACGGCGGTCCCTAGAGGCTAACAGGTGGAACTGCCTTGCTGGCAGCAAGACCTGTGGACTCAGCACCAGGACATGTGTGAGTAATGAAATGGAGGAACACCAAGCTGATGGCAAAGGCAAGCTAAACTGGGTCAGTCCCCCAGAACACTTTAAATTAACACGGGTGCCTCGTCAGCGATCCCACAGAATCTTGGAATCTCAGCACACAGCAAGGGAGCCTCCACAATTCGCCACTGTTCAGCAGGTGCTAGTGATACATCATCATGTAAGCCTCCTGACCAACTACCATTATTTCAACTACCATTGAAGTGAATACACATGTGTACACATGTACTGCGTATAGTGAAAGTTAGTTTAACAGCAGCTACAGGCCAGATGACATCAATCAACAGTGTCTGTGATGTGAGGTAACCAACCAAATACACACACACACACACACACACACACACACACACACACACACACGTACACACACCAGTTATTCCCAGCAGGGCAATGTGCGCACGGGTCAATGTCAGAACAGCACACATCAATGTCACACTTCCAGAGGCCATCGTCAATACCTTCCATTCCCCAAAAATCCATCATCATCACCACCCCATCAGCTGACCTGAATAGAACGCCTGAGTGCACAGCTAGGGTTCCAGTTCTATGTCTGTCTGCTATCTGGGTTCCCACGCCTTCATAAATACAAAATTCAAGAACTTTTCAAAGACTTTGCGGACCCAGTTCCCTCAAATTCAAAGACTCAAAAGGCAGTTTCAGGCACAGATCACAGTTAATCAGAATCACAACACAGAGAAGTTTAATGAGACAGCAGGCTTCACAGAAATAATCGAGAGAGACCAAAATGTGCAACCTTTTGTCATTTGTGCTTTTACAGTAATTGGAGACTATGCAGTATCTTGCAGACAAAAGAAAAATAAATTCAAGCATTTTGATTGACCCCTGTCAAAGTCTATTTTCAAAATCTCAGAATTTCAAGGCCTTTCCTATTTTCTCAAATTCACAACCTTTAAAAGATTTCAAGGGCGCCGTGGGAACCCCATCACAGGTTCTTATTTGCCTGATGAAGATCTGTTGAGATCAAAACGTGGCCTTTTAAGAATAAAGTATTTCTTGGAGCCCATATACAGTGTGCAGATCATCTCCTTCTAATCCTGTTTACTGTACATACACACAACTGTGCTCCTCCGAAAATCTCAGCCCCTAACAGTCTAATTCTTTTAAACACTGCACGTTGAACATAGTTGTACATCATCACTCCTCTATGAAGCAGGGCTGGCCTCTCCTGGACTCTGGCTTCGCCCTGTGCCAGATAAGAGCTGAGTCTAATTCAACGTGAGCTGTAATAAAGGGGGACGTTTATTTGAAATTATGCACGCTTTTCTTTTGACTCCATGTGCACCATTTCTCATCCCCTAGTAATGAGACATCCAGGGCCTCTGGGGAGTGATTCTAAACCAAATGCACTTTTCTGCAAAATTTCTCCTCACGATCTTGCTAGCGGTCCGCTTCTGTGTGTGCATGCTACACAGTACACACAGCCTTGGCTCCGAAAAGCATAAACAAACACACAAGTGCGCAGACACAACACACACACAAGTGCGCACCCACACACCCTCGAAGCAGTGAGGTGACCCCAGCTTTAACATAGGGTTCAATCACACCACAGTGCACACTGCAGCCTTGGCTGCATGAGTAACAAAGGAGTCAATGTCAGTCTATCTCTGAAATGTAGGCCTATTGCTTTATTCCATAGAGCTAAAATCCCATTCGATCAAGGCAATCAATGAAGACAAAAAATAAGTAATTTAGTTAACGAAAGGTTTCACAATATGTTCGAAGAATGACTGCAACACTACAATTGTATGTTGATTTGAAACCATTTTAATATACCACTGCTATGCTGTTTGCGGTGGCTAAATTTCAAAAACATACACACACAGAACATACCAAAAAACTAAATATGTTGTGAAACAATGATTTAGACATAAGTACTTTTTACATTTAAGAAAGGATGAACAAAAGGTGTGTGTGTGCGTGCATAAAGTCTCAAAATAAGTCTGTGGATGTGGATTCTGGTGTGCTTGTTGGTCATCTCACAATGTCCTGGGAGGACGTGTGTGTATGCACATAAGCATGTCATCAAATGTGGGTGAGCTTGTTTGCAAGTTCATCATTCTCCCTGATGAGGGAGAGCATAAGTGTGTATGCGTGTGTATGAGTGTGCATGCGTGTGCATGCGTTTAAACACTCATATCAGCCAGTTTCCTCTTGCGGTAGTTCATAACGAGGTTGGAGGCCGTCAGGTGTGCGTGTCCCTTTTCCCAGCGCTGAAAGGCGTTGAGGCCGTTCTGCCCGGCCTGAAAGAGCGTCCTCTCCAGGCAGTCCAGCCGCTCCACCAGTGCAGACGTGTCCTTGTCGTACGCATTCTGAGACGAGTCCATAATCCGCCGGAACCGCCCGATAAACGTCTAGAACACAAGCGGCGCGTTAGTTTTACTAGTCTAATAAAGATTTCACGAGTCAACTTTTTTTTAGGATAGGCCAGGAAATAGCAAAAGTTGGAAACACTTGGCCTCCAAAAAGAAGCCATGTTGCATATCCAACAACATCTCATCCGACCACTACTCTTCGTACTCTCTTCAAATCTTGGGAAGACTGCCTGATACAGAGATGATACGTTTCCAGCGAGCCTAACCAAAAACACACCGCTCTAAGCTGTGCAAATAAAGGCTGCCACGAGAAGGAAACTGTTCAAATATAGGGGCAGACGGATGATGGAAAACCCAGGACTGGGTTCTGCGTATGGAGTGTGAGGCACAATCATATTACTGCACCACCAGTAACAACCACATACTCACCTCACATCTTGAATGCATTTCCAGACAGACAAATTTTAGCTTTAGGCTCTCATCACCTACTTTACCCCAGACAAAGGAAGGTTACCATGGAAACAGATTCTCTCGCCCTCGCATCACAAATTTCTCAAATTTACACACACATACTCTTGCTGGCTCAGAGACATAACAAACACACACACACACACACAAAACCAAACTGGATTAACTACAAAGGAATTATTTAAAGAGTGATTCAGAGAAGCACTGGTTGCCTAAAAGATAAGTTATACAACCATGCCCACACTGCAGCAACAACACATCCTATCATTACAAAGAGTTCCCTCTAGTGGTCACATTTTACATAACTTACCTCATTTTTAACTACTGCACCAACTTATGATTCTGATACCATCCTAGCAACATCCATGACTTTGAGAGGATGGTATCCATGATGTTGCTAGGGGACAGTATCCAGAATGTTGCTAGGATGGTATCAGAATCTTAAATTGATGAAATGTCACTAGAGAAGGTTTTCCATGGTTTTCCCAGATCCCATCACATATAACTTTCTGGTAATTCTACAAAGCTCTTGTTCATAAACAATGGCTAATGACAGTACAGTCTATTCCTTCTTTGAAATTAACTAAGGGAAAACATTTTCACATTGGAAAACTAAACAAATGTAATACATGGCAAAAAAAACCCTCCTAGTGAGTTGTTTATCTTGTCTGAATGTGAGAAAGGTGCCATTGTGTTAGTGCCTATGTGTGTGTGTGTGTGTGTGCCTGTAGGATTGTCTGTACCACCAAGTGTGTTGTGCATGTTGTTTAAATCAGGGGTTCTCAATTTTTTAAAAGTTAGAAGGACCCCTTTTGGGGCAGAACATTTTCCGAGGACCCCAAACAATGAAGCATGTATGCATGTATTCTCTGAAGTTGTGGCCAGATCCACTATCCTGTTTTTTCTGGCAGGAGTACAGTGTAACTTGGTCTTTTGTCAATTTTGGATTTTGCATCAGTTGACGACATGGCCTGACTCAGACATTTCTACACATTCATCAGCTACTGTAGCAAGTTAGCCAAGCTAAGCAGCAATAGGAATGGTTCTTCATGACCTGAGTGACATTTTCCAAGTTAAATGTTATGGGTGTGAGCAAATAGACACAACTTGCTTGTTCAATGGGTGAAAAGGGGCATCATCTGTAGATATGAATTTTTGAAAATGATAAACCTTATCACTTTATCATCATTTAAGCAAATTATTTGTTTTAAATTAAATGTGAGAATGGTGCCCTTGTGTGAAGTGCCTGTGTGTGTGTGTGTGTACCTGTAGGATTGTCTGTACCTCCTGTGTGTTGTGCATGTTTATAAATGTGAGAATGGTGCCCTTGTGTGAAGTGCCTGTGTGTGTGTGTGTGTGTGTGTGTGTACCTGTAGGATTGTCTGTACCTCCTGTGTGTTGTGCATGTTGTTTAAATGTGAGAATGGTGCCCTTGTGTGAAGTGCCTGTGTGTGTGTGTGTGTGCCTGTGTGTGTGTGTGTGTGTACCTGTAGGATTGTCTGTGCCACCTCTGGGTTCTCCGGGCTGTCGAAGTGTAGCAGCTGGGAGCCCAGCCCGTAGTAGTAAGGCCCCATCTTGTGCAGATCCACCACGTTGGGGTCCGCTCCGAACACCGTTCTCCAGCCCTCGCGGTACACCTTGGGGAGCTCTACTGCCACAACCTTCCTCTTCTGCTCATACAGGCCTTTAGCCACCCACAGTGGAAGCTCCATCTTAGTGCCCTGAATCACACAAGCAAACACACACACGTCCTGGTAAAGTTAGTCGTTTCTAAGTAATCGGTTTAGTCTGACCTAAAACCATTTCCACAACACACACTCATCCACCAAACTGCCAACAATGTAATACGCAATTTAATAACATCTGTTCCAGCAGTTTGATAGGCATGACTTATCAAGCCATTTCATCAGAAACCGAATTAATAATGGACAGTCTATTGAGGAAACGTTAAGTATCTTACAATGAAGTACAATACACACTAAAACATACAAATATGACATCAAACGCACAACGTAGGCATACAGGGGTACAGGTACAGCTAGGTACAGGCAGGCTGGCGGGCAAATAAATAAATAGGCTACTAGTCCTTTGAGGTCACACAAGTCCCATTATACCGTGCGGTAAGTGTTACAAGCATAAACTTGTCTTGACAAACGTCAGTTGGTCAACAAATGCTATATTGCAGATATTGCTATCGGAACTGCCCCCATTACCGTCGGTCCCGTATTTCCGCCGTCTTGCGTGTATGTGTCACTTACAGTAATATCCATTTCTATACAAACCAAGACGGCGGTTTCCTAAAGAAACGCAAGAACCCACACAATAGGTGTATCTAAATTAGCTATGTACCAAAAATTACATTTTACCGTGACTCGAAGAGCTGTAAACAGTGTTGTAAGGCTACGTGTACACATCCGCTTGGAGCTCCAGTGGAATTTTAATTTCATGACGAGAATTCTCGGTCTAACCGTTCATGTGCAGTTGAAACGGCGTAAATAGGCGACCCATCAGGCCAGCACTATAACTCCGAGCGTGGTAAACAAAATCGGATATTTTAGGCAGTAAATGCTCCCGTTAAGAACCAAAACAGATTTTGTTCAAATCTACACACCTATGGCTACTGAAAAATGTAAGGTTCATTTAGCAAATTTTATTTTGAAGTGTTAAAAAACATCGTTGTTTTAGAATTTCCAAACAAAAGTGGTGATAATTGGGGGGTGTTAATACAAAATTGCAAACCAAAACAAAGACTGACATGTGGAAGAGGCTTGTGTCAATGTCTATTGCTAGCTACCGTAAAATGCAACCAGTCCAACAACGTAGCATTGGCGAAACGTATTTCAAAAGCTGTTCAAAATGACATAGACTGTTGTTGTGATGTTTGGTTAAAAGAGACACAAACCTCTGGAATGTCATGAGTGTCGCTGGATTTCTCGAGGAATCCGAGGCGAGGAAAAGTTGTCTCTAGCCTACATGGTAGCCGCTCATGCGACAGCAAAATATCGTCCAAAGAAAAGAAGTTCTCCTCCATTCCGACTCCCGGAGGCACGGGTAGGTACGACTGGGTGTCCATTGTTTAATCTGACGTCGTACAGTTTCCCCAGGAAACGGCTAATGTCAGTATCTGCCTCTGAAATGAAAATATAAACTGCGAATTTAGCCTGTGTCAACTCGCGGGCTGCTGCTTGTCAACCAACCATTTGAGCGCGCGAGTTCAAATACCAGGCATTACAAGTCGATAACCGAACGAGCGAGTATATGATCCGTCAGTACGATCAATCAATTACAGATCACTTCGCCAGTTTAGGGCAGGCAGAAGCCCATAAATCTATTTCTGATGAGGCTTGTCTCGCCATCATTGTGTTTTAACTAATCATCGCAATAAACACAAATTACAAAGAGCCCATGATATTCTTGAAGAATACATTGTTTTTAGATTTTATTACTTTGCAAGTAGCTAATTGTTTTGTTTAATTTAATTGTGTGTCATTAGACCAATTTCACAGTGTCCAGGTGTCCGGCCTTATTGATGTTAATGATACCTTAATTGGCAGGGTAAAACGTCTTCCTGTTTCTGTCTTTCCTGTGGACTTTTCTTTTGCTGTCAATGGGACAGTGCTCTTCCACAGGAAGCTGATTTACACAGCGGCCCCATCTTGTGAAATGGGCTACAGACAAATCTGAATGACTAAACATATTGCCAAGTATTCAGCTCAATTCAGCTGTCTTACTAAGTTCTAACCATTCTCTATTTAGCAACCCTTACCCATGTATTATGTGCGCAAAATATGCATCTTGTAATAATCCACTGCAGAAAGCAGAACATTCACAAGCAAAAGATGAATTTTCTAACCTGTACAAGGTGTTTTCAAAAAGTGCCCTTATAGCTTAGCTATAGCCTCTCTTTTATAAGACCAAGTCCAATTTAGGCCCAATTTAAGATCTCAAAACACTCTGTTTTTCTTCTCAATCTATTCTTATTCTCATCTTGTAGGGCCTTTAGGAGAAACAGGTGAGATCTCCATAAGAGCTGATTTAATTCCTGTGATACAAATGGAAAGACATTTTGAAGGCAATACATTTTCTGTTGGCTTGCACTCCAGTCAGGTGTTAAGTACACAGGCATAAGGAATACATGGCATGACTTTATCCACCTGCTTACACAGCTCTTAAGGGGAGGGGTTATGCTAAGCTGGGAACTCATTAAAACATCAATAGCCTACCCCTTTTTAGGACCACCCAAAAATATACAGTGTCCTGTTTGACTCCATAATTCATTACCACACAGTTCACAGTCTTTTCACAGGTTTTCAGGAATAGTGCTACAATCTGGGAGCATGATTATAAAGATGCTCCCAGAGTGTAGCGCTGGAGCTGCCTGGTAGCTCTAGCTGTTGGCAGCAGCAACTCAAGCTAGATAGTACCGATTTTTTTTTTCATACCGGCAGTACTCGGTGACCTCGAGAAACAGAGATCCTATGTTAAAACAGAGAGCCTATGTTAAAAATGGCCTGAGTTTGGTTATCGGACTTATAGTCAGGTTCCTTATTATCAGAATTTAACCTTTGTGGGAATTTTTGGGGGATTAGGTAGACTATACATTTTTGGAAAGGTTATTGTATAAAGAGTCAGAAAATCAATGTTTGCATTTGATCATATGTCTATATGGCAGCCATATTGAAGTTTCGAAAATGGCCACCATAACATTTAATATGGTAATATCTTGACTTCTGAATAAACGGCAATGTTGATTTTTACTGCTAAACCCAAGGGTCAAGGAATCCAATGGTGCTAGTTACACTTTACCATATTAACCCTTCGATGCATGAGTAGGTAAAAAAATGACTCTGTGGTTGTTTTCTTAGATAGATAGATAGATAGATAGATAGATAGATAGATAGATAGATAGATAGATAGATAGATAGATACTTTATTGATCCCCAAGGGGAAATTCAAGATTCTTTCAACATTCTTGCAATATCTTTGTAATGAAAAGTTACTCACTTTATCAACAAGTTATCACTCATTAAAACATAATATTTATTGTGGGAATGATTTCAAAGACATACACTTGCAAAGCTAGAATGGGTGCTGAGAGTGATCCACACACAAACTATCCTGGCTATGCTATTTTTTTTTTTTTTAAAAGCTATTTGATAGTCTTCCCTACCAAGGGAGATTCAAAATAAAACAGCAAGGCAGATGAACATAGAAAAGTCACAGAGAAATAACTGTAGGCTCCCAAATAGCCTATTTAAACTTACCACAAAGTAAACTGGTGAAATGTAGCCAAGCCAGCTGCAATGTCTCAGAACTCTATACTGCTTGGTCTAATCTGGGTTTTGGGATAACTTTTGCCCTTAAACAAAAATATAGCACCTTAATAATATTAAATTAATAATGGACCATTTTTATCAGAGCTTCCCCTCTTCCAAAGAGCAGCAACCGCCATGGTATGTAAATATATACTAAATTGTGCTAATGTGGGACACCTAAGCTCCAGTGGGTGTAACTCTTCCCCAACGAATGCATGTCAGTGAAACTATGGGAAAGCCAAAGCTGTAGGGTCCTGTGATGTGTGATTGGATGTGGATGTAATGTGTTGCCCTCACATTGTAGCATAATATACCCTACTACTGACGTCCGAAAAGCAAAAAATGTCCCACGTTAGGGCAATCCACCCCTATATACATTTGAACATGACAGTCAACTCATTTGAATATCCCTCAGCAATGTGCAGTGGTCTCTTAATTTTTTCCAGAGCTGTATATATTTTCAACAAATCCATTAAACATAGGTGTAGTTGTGGAATGGACTAAGAAATACCCCGCTATGTTTTGTCTTTACTCAAAATACTACAGTATGTCTTGCAATGTCATAGCATTTTGCATTGTATACATTGTACAATATTATTTGCATTTACCTCTGTGCATTTTGAGGAGTCATTTGCCAACATTGCAGTATCATCCTTTAGAACAAGCGGTTTCTTGTTTTGGATAATGGGAGGGTTACAAACAGCATAATGCATTAATGCAAAATATTTTCACGGTATGCATCATACCACAATTATATATCGTATACTATGGCGTGGACACATATACCGTAAGTTAAGTTGAATGGTATTTTGCAGATGCTTTTATTCAAAGCGACATGGGCTTCCACTAGGCTGACCGATTGTCAGGCAGTGACATTAACGCTGCTCCACTATGCCCACAATACTTCATCTTCTGTAGTAGCTCATTTTGGGGTTATAACATTACCTAAGAAAACGGCCACTTCAGTTTCCATGAATCCTTTCCTTAACTTATTTGTTCTAATTATTGCCCACCTGCGACTGATATCTATGTACACACCAGAGCCACCATTTGTTTGTGGAAAGCTTCTGACAATCTGATTGTTTTTTAGTCTATACATGATTGACAGGCCGGAAAGGTCCATTGAGAGTACTCAGACTCTTGTCCAAAGTGAGTGAGTCTGGTGATACCATTCGTATGTATGGAAGTACTTCACCAGAAAATGAGACCTGTTCCACAATGGCATATAATTTTTGTGCAGCTGTATTTGTGTGCAGCTAGCTATAAGTATAATAAGAACATGTAGCCTATGCTGTCAATAACCATCTAAAGAAATGAAATATTTCTACAGCTGTAGCACTATCAGTGATCACCAGCTCTGTACTGGTACATTATGACTAGTTGACAACTGTGTCGACTGTGTCAACTGTGCCTATGAAAAACTTGTCACCCTGACAATGCATGCATATTTGGGGGTCATTTTATGCATGATACATAGCTCTGAAAGAGCCTTGTGTTAAAGGTTGGCAGTCGGCTATATTGTGCACATGCAGTCTTGACAAATTGTTATTTTTGTAGAGCACTGTGGGAAATCTTTTTTATTATTTCGGTATCAGTGGTATGGAAACATACCAGAAATTTGGTTGACATTTTACATCACCCAATACCAAATTACCTTTGTGGACCTTCTAGTATGTTTGGCACCACTGACTATTAAGCCCTTAGAATAGTTAGTGTTATTGTGTAGTCTTTTTTACCCATATTGTGGATGTATTTCAATGGGATGATAAAAAAAACATGGTTTTTGGGAACATGGAATATTAATGTTAAGAACTTTTCATTAACAATGATATTGCACCTATGGACTAATGGGGTAAAGTCTTAGTAGCTTTGTAAGCACCATTGGATTCCCTGACCCTGACAATGTGGGTTTAGCAATTAAAATTCCAACATTCCAGCATATTCAGTAGCCGAGATATTACAAATTAAAGTTAAAAAAAAAAAAAAAATCAACATGGCCACATAGACATCTGGGCAAATGCAAACATCGATTTTCTGACTCCTTATACAATAACCTTTCCAAAAATGTATAGTTTACTTAATCCCCCCAAAATCCCACAAAATATAGTGCACCTGACTAGTACACTCAATGCCCCCCATGTTTTAAACTGTCAACTGTTACATCTCTTAAATTACACTACCAAAATGTCTGCTATAGACCCTTCCAACCATAGTAACAAATGCATTGCTAAGGCATTTTTGGTGGCACAGAAATCAACATTGAGCTAATGGTAACTTGGGGACAAAAAAAACCCCAAAAAACTTCAGAGGTCTGTTTTACAGTGGCTGCCAGCCAGGTGTTTATGATTGTATCTTGCACCCTCTTGAGTGATTAATCTAGGTTGGTGATTGGCTGCGGAGAGTACATGCTGTACTGAGTGTCTTTACAGATCCTGGGTACAGCCTGGGGGGTGTGTGGCAGCTGTGTCCAGCCCTTTGCTGTTGTGTGCTGTTTCAGGATAGTATTCATTTGGTAACACTTTACTTGAAAGTATTGACATAAGAGTGACATGACACTATCATGAACACATGACACTGTCATGACACATGAACCCTAACCCTAATCCTAATCCTAAATTGTTATGACAAAAAACGAATGTCACTTAATAACAGAAGCGTTATGTCATAAACGTTTATGACTTGTTTATGACACGTTCATGCAAGTGTCATGTCACTCTTATGTCAATACTGTCAATTAAAGTGTAAGTATGAACTAGAATGTAATGGCAGAGGAATTACAATAGTGGATGGAAAGCTGCTGGCTTAATGTTGGTGGGGAGATTCCTGGAAAAAAAAACATTGAATCACTTAATCTTTGAGTTCATACAAATCCTCGCACCAAAAGACCTTGTGTGTCAAGGCGTTCTTGAGATATAACACTCAAGGTGTTTTTGACCTTGACATTTGACCTTTGACCTCCAACATCAATTTACTTCATCTTTGAGGCCATACAAACACTCATACCAAATTTCAGGCATGTATGTCAAGGCATTCTTGAGATATCGTGCTCAGAGTATTCATGGACTTGACCTTTGACCTCCAACATCAACTCACTTCATCTTTGAGTCCATACAAACACTTGTACCAAATTTGAAGCATATGCGTCAAGCCATTCTGGAGATATAATGCGCAAAGCATGAGATATGGCTGTGACTTTTATTTTGTCACACGGGAAGCATTTAAACAGGATGTGTAGTTTTAGGGAGCACCAGACTGTATGCATTAGAAGCTGAGACAGTTTGATTCACAGGTGACACCTGTGCCAGTGTTCTGATTAGCCCGGGAACTTCTCTGGGAGCTTAACGAGCGCAGCTGGCTTTAGGCCATCATGACATCACAGCCATTCAAGTCTATGGGGGAAAAATTAGCTTTTTAACATTTTTAATCCCCTATTTCATAAAAAGTATAAACTTTTAAGAAAATCTGAAAAAATAACTCTCTTGTCTGACTCTAGACCTACACAACGGTTATTTCAATATGTCTGTACGTTAAGCGGTTAGAGTCACATTCATTCTTGAAAAGGTAAAAAGAAAATGTTATAAAAAGAAGAAGAAGAAGAAGCCAGGAGATTTCAAGATAGTGGATTCCATCCACTATAATAATAAGAAGAAGCCAGGAGATTTCAAGATGGATTCCATCCACTATAACTAAAAAGGTGCAAATAGGTTAAAGTGAGAGTAAAGGGGAAAGCAGAGAAGGTAAAATGGTACTGTTTGTTTCCTGTTTCTGAATGGCTCCAGGCTCCCTCTATGGGGAGTGGGTAGAGGCCAGAGGGTAGAAATGATCCCCTGTTTTGGTGGATGAGGGGCCCAATTTGGAATTTGTTGTCCTCGTCCATATTTCGTAATGGTTGGCCTTCTTTTTTCACACTCTCATGGCTAGTGGTCTTCTCATATGGTTTGGTTTTTGGTTTCTGTATAAAGATGATCCTGTAACATTAATGCGGTAGCATGTCTATCCCGTGGGGTGGACATGTCACTGTTTCTCACTCATTCAACACTCGCAATTCGTAGTGTGAACTTCCATCAAACCAGTAGGTGGAGCCCATGACCCATTGCATTAATATGACGCACTTCAGGAACCCAAATCTAAGCCAAAACAGCCCAGGGCAGAAAGCTCTCCTATCCATCTCTGCACACGTGTGCACATATGTAATATGTGCTATCTTTAAATTCATTTAATTTATTTTATGTTATGTTCTACACTGAGTTGACATGTGTGGAAGATCAATTGCTGTATTCTGTATTGATATCTAGGCTACAACCCAGCATTTTAATTAAAGTTAATTACAAGGATCAAAAAGGATCAGAGCTACTGTCAGAGAAGGATGCCTGTTTCGTACGTCATACCGCCTGAATAGCATTCCAAACTATTGTATTTGGAGTCTATTATTTGAGCAATCTATTGTAGGCTAGTAGGCAAACTGAATGGGCACTGGTGGTCTGAAATTTAGGCTGCGTGCACGCCAGCTGCTGGTTAAACTCTGCAGCGTTACTAGGTCACGTCTTCCTCGCGCTCCGTCGTCGTAGGCGAGGCAAAACAAAGCCTCGACTCACCACACTTAGTAAAGATGAATCAGAACATTCTGTGACAGGCACATCACCGATTTATCCTTCATTTCACACTATCGTTCCGTAGTTAACCCGCTACGCACTAAACGCCTCCATTGTCTCATTGTGGCAACACGCACAACTAGGGAGCGAGCGCGCGGTTATGAGCGTGCAGGGGAGCGGCATGCGCTGACCCGAATCTTCGGGCGCACGAAAGCGACAGACGCGGACAGACGGCAGTTGACACACAGACTGCCTGACAGACATCAACAGATGATATGGCGGAGCATATCAGCGCCGTTTAACGTTGCCAACATCGCTCCAGTCCTGACGGAGGACGCTGCAGATCACAGGCTGTGGGAACAGTGCCGCCGCGCAGTGTTTCTATCCACCTGCCGTGATTTGGTGCAGGTTGTCTGTCATCCGCTGTGGGAAAGGACGTGTCACGCTTGATTAAGGAGAAGTTGTGTTCTGGGATTTGACATCTTCTGTTAATCTCACCGTAACTCTTTTTGGATAAAGTGTATCGACAAAATTCTGTCTCTCATGTTCCGGCCAGGAGAAAGGGCTGTTGCGTCTCACAGACACAGCTGGCGTAGTCAGACTTGACAGCCCTTGTTTTTTTGAGCGGTTGTTTTGTCGACGGCAGACATCGCAGACTATTGTTTTGAGGGCTAGTTCTGCTCCAGCTTTCGGTTAACAGCGGCGCCCCGTTTTAGCGAACCCCCACCCATTCTTGCGGGTACCTTGGATGGGGGGCAAGCAGAGCACGGCGGGGCGTCCCCGGGGAGCTTTTCCCGGTGTCTCCACAGATGACAGCGCAGTACCACCCTCGGCCCACTTTGGCCACTACCGACCAGGCGGCCCAATGGGGCTGCGGAGCCGGTCAGTGAGCTCCGTGGCGGGGATGGGCATAGATCACAGTGCTGCGGTACCCTTCGGCTTCTATAACCCAAGAGGAACAGACTCAGACAGGGCCGGTGGCGGGTCTGGCTCTGATGCAGCCCCCGGTAATGGATTTCAGGAGACAGGAAGGGGACATCATACGGACGGTATGCTTTATCTGGGATCCAGAGGATCGTTGGCAGACACCTTGCCCTTGCACATCGCACCCCGGTGGTTTAGCGCCCACAGCGGTGAGTTTCAACCCGGATCTCCGTACATGGACTAGGCTGCCGACAGTACGTATGACATGTGTGCACGGGCGCAGTTCAGAGAAGCGCTCATGATTACATTGTTGCTTTCGTGCCATTCACAGAACTTCATCCGGTCGCTTGTGGGTGATGGTAGGCGTGCGTGTGTGCGAGCGTTCAGACGAA
Organism: Alosa alosa; assembly: GCF_017589495.1. Lineage (NCBI taxonomy): Eukaryota > Metazoa > Chordata > Actinopteri > Clupeiformes > Clupeidae > Alosa > Alosa alosa. The sequence goes on from NC_063199.1 coordinate 26,065,513, forward strand.
TGTATGTGTGCGTGTGTGTGTGTGTGTGTGTGTGTGTGTGTGAGAGAGAGAGAGAGAGAGAGAGAGAGAGAGAGAGAGAGAGAGAGGGACAGATAAATCAGCACCACTCTATCATACTCCTTCTCTCAGGAGCCATGTTGTGAGAAATGACGCTGATAAGACAGGCTGCCAAATCTGGCTGAGACAATTAGCAGCTGATTAAGGCGAGTGGAGGGGGTGGGGGTGCATTTTCATCCGCTTACCTCCGACCACAGTGCGCGTCCGCGCTGGGCCCGTGACGCGGTGCGCTGCTCCCAGGGCACTCGTTAACAAACGCCAGATGAGTTCAGAGAGGGAAAAAACAATATGTGGGGCGTCATTACCAGGTCTTTGTTGACGATCATCTCAGTATCAAAGAACCATGTTATTCATCATGTGAAATATTAATTCAGATAAAAAGATTGTTTTCTTTAGGCCCTCACTCCTCAGCTATTATGCTTATTTCCCTAGGTTGTTACACGTCAGGCAATAGCTCTGTTAAAGCAACACCAAAGAACTTTCCCTCTGTCGCACTCATGCTATTTGTACGATGCATTGCGACATCAGATGCAAGTCAAATTTGTAGTTTCTTATGTCTCATTCCATTGAACTACAGATCCGCTACCCGATCTGGCAAATTTACATAGTGCGGTTATAGCCGATAGAGGGCCGCGAAGCGAAAGCAGAAGCGTCGTTCACCCTGTTACAAGTTGATGAACGACTGAAACGATTTTGGAAACATTATTTTGAAGTACAAAAAACTCTTTGGTGTTGCTATAAAATCCTATAGCATATTGATTCTGGGTTCTGGGTAGGCTATATTTTAGTTTGTCAGAGGCCGTGTTGATAAAAAAACTACACTATATGAGACTATGGATTGTAGGCCTGCACTGTGAGGGTTTTGCTCCAAGTGCTTCATCATCTACAGGTGGGGATGACACCGCCAGAGGTCAAAGGTCGGTCTGACATTTGAATGGCAATGCTTATAATCATTTTAAAAAGAAGCATAACGATTTAATATAACAATAACTCTAATGGTATATTGATGGCAGTGGGAATTGGATGGCAACTGCCATCCTGCAAATTCTTTGCTGTTGCTTCTGACACTCCCTATATTATTTTCCACAGTGCATATTTTGTTTTTCAGGCTGTTAGTCCCAGAGGCCTACTGTAGCTCAGCAGGGAAGCCTGTTATGTGAAAAGAGACAGACCTGCTCAGGTGTCTGTTAACACTATTATTGGAAGGGCAATTCTGCTGGGGAATTCTACTGGGTAATACAGTACGCACATTTATGTAATTTCAGTAACTCTGATAGGACTGGATGGTGGAAAGTATTTCAAATTTGTTTCATATGGAAAGTGGAGACAAGTACTTCAACTCAGATATCCCTATAAATACAGTACATTGTTATTAATCAGATGTAGCATAAATAAATATTTACATCGAATTGCCCTGTTTATAATACTGGTTAAATGCTGTCAATTCAGTTAAAGCGATGGTTCGGAGTAATTTCACCCTAGGGTCCTTTGCACCATGACCCCGAGCCAAACACCCGGTTCTGGGAGGGTGTTTGGCTCGGGGTCATGGTGCAAAGGACCCTAGGGTGAAATTACTCCGAACCATCGCTTCAACTGCACCTTTTAGAGTGACCAGACGTATTTGGCAGTACAGAGAGCCTGTGCTCTAGGGTCGGTACAGTCATTTGGTGACTGTGCCTCTGCTCTGATGATGAGTTACCTTTCCTTTAATGAGTCCTCTTGCCCCCCCTCTGAAATATGTTATTGTTTAAGGATGTGGCCTGGAGTCAATGGGAAAGGTCATGCAACTATTCTTAGAGTCGGATGTTTTGTACAGACCTGTCAATTGTCAGTGACAGTGAAAAAAAGGGGTTAGGTGCCTTGCTCAAGGGCACTTCAGCTGCGGCCCACTGGTCGGGGCTCGAACCAGCAACCCTCCGGTTACAAGTCCAGAGTGCTAACCAGTGGGCCACGGCTGCCCATGAATTAATTTATGATTTATGTCTCATGATTTATTTCTTCATCTCATGAGTCATTAGGAATTTACTTGAGTTCATAGTCTGTCATTCTTGACCTCATACATGAACAGCACATCACCTAAAGCATTAGGTACGGTGGGCACATCATTATGAAATATGATTTATTAAGCATGATCATGATTATTTCTTTTTCTGCCAAAAATGGGCTCATCACTGCTCAAATTATTATTTGAACATAACTACAGTTCTCTAAACCTATCATTATTCACCACTTTAGTTGAGGGGCCACATAGATGATGAACTCATGAGCAGTTAACCTTAAATTCATGTAATCATAATGATCATGCTTAAGGAATCATAAATCATAATCATGTACCCACTGTACTTAATGCTTTAATTGAAGTGTTGTTCATGCATGAGGTCATGAATGAGAGACTGAACTCATGTCAATTCCTGATGATTCATAAGATATAAAAGAATGAAGTAATGCAGAAATCATGACATGAAAATTCATGTACCCTTACCACAAAGTGTTACCAAACTATGTCATGATATTTCATTGTATTTTTGGTGGTAACGATATGAATGACGATAGGAAAATAGCTCCAACCACTGTATTTCCTCAGCCAAGTCACGTCAGTTTACAGTCTTGAGATCCGTGCAGACAGAAAAAGTAAAGATTGATCCTGATCATCATCAGCAATGAACTCTTCTTCATCACCTAGTTTCAACTCTTCATTCAGTCATACCTGTTCATGTTTCTACATGGGACCTGCTCAGCTTGCATCTCATATGAACATGTCATCACTTATATCATTAATATGATATGACAAATTCTTATCTTGAGGAGGAATTCAACTGGTATATCGATAGCAATATAGCCCACCCCTACTCAGAATGCTAGACAAGTAAGTGTCTAGTATTTTGAGTAAGGCAAGGTAAGTTTATTTATTTAGCACATAATTTCATACAGGGGTAATTCAATGTGCTTTACATAAACAAACAAGGATCATGGGTAATAATGTGAATGAATAAGTCTGTACTTCCCAAACATAAATCTTGGATTATCCACTGTCCAAACTACCCACATATAGAACATCTGTCCTAATATTATTGCCCAACAAATGCTTCAGTTCCTTGCATTCATACTTTAAATTAGGATCTATTAGTAAAACAAGAAGAGTTTATGTAATACAGACCCCAAGAGGTGTCATTGCAAGATATTTTTGTGTATAGAGAAAATGTGCGCTCATTTTACTAAATCGTGCACACGTTTTACTAAATTGTGCTCTCAATTTAGTAAATCGTGCGCACGATTTAGTAAAACGTGCACACGATTTAGTAAATTGTTCGCACGCTTTAGTAAATTGTTCGCACGCTTTACTACATTGTGCACACAATTTACTAAATAGTGTTCTCATTTTACTAAATTGAGCTCTCAATTTAGTAAAACGTGCGCACGTTTTACCAAATTGTGCGCTCAATTTACAACAATTAAAATGAGAGCACAATTTACTCAAATGAGCTCACTATTTAGTAAAATGTGCGCACAATTTACTAAATCGTGCTCACGTTTTACTAAATCGTGAGCACAATATACTAAATTGAGAGCACAATTTAGTAAAATGAGTGCACAATTTAGTAAAACGTGCGCACGATTTAGTAAAATGTGCACACAATTTAGTAAAATGAGCGCACGTTTTCTGGATATATACCAAAAAAAAAAAAAAAATGCAATGACACCTCCTGGGCTCCGTAATGTAAGCCTACAATGTCCATACGTATTACCGCCACATGGACAAATTCACTTGGAATCTGATTCATAGCACTCATGCGCTGACAATGGGAAAACTTGTACAAACTAGCACAGCTATACCTGACTGTGTCACTTAAGCTCACAGTCATCGCAGTCAAGAAACGTGCAGTACAGGAAAGCTTGTCAGTCTGTTTTTTTTGTTTTTCTAGTCAGCGGGTCGTCCAGACACGGTGCAGGTGCTGACAACGGAGAACACACACACTTTCATTTGAAATATGACAAGGACAACATGGCTGCTGAGGGAGTTAGAAAACATGTCATATTTGGATCTGTCACCAGAGGTTAGGTGTATGACAACTGAGCAGAACCGTCACAGAGGCCTTTGTTAAGGTAGTGGATGATAAGCCTCATCTGCACTCTGGGTTTGGGAAGTTCATCTGCTATTTGTCACCCCTCTATTGAGACTTCTGTGCTGTTGCCATCTCTGTGTTTTTAAATGTAAGCTGCTAGCTGATCTTATAATCTTGAAGGAAAACTCCAGCAATTTTTCAAATCTCTGTTTCTCGAAGTCACCGAGTACTATCGGCATGAAAATAACCAACAACAAAAAAAACAAACTGGTAATACCTAGCTCGAGGTGCTGCAGCCAACAGCTAGAGCAGCCAGGCATCTCTTTACCTGAGGGGAATGTTAAGTTCATCAATAGAGAGTTTTACCACCTCTCTATTGAGTCCACCCGACTGTCGCAATGTCTATGTTTTTAATGTGAGCTGTTAGCTGATCTTATCACCTTACGATATAGCACCAATGCCCATGAACTGTTCTCTTGTCTCAGGAGCAGATGTGCGAAGCCAGCTCAAACACACCGCCTTTGTCAGTCCGCAGAAAGCGTACGGCCGCACGCCATGTCTTGCCATATTACGTGGAATTTACTTTTCGTTTACTTACTTACTGCTCATCACCATCTGTCACTGCCCTTTAACGTAATTTGCGGTGTTCACTGCCCACTAGGGATGCACAATAGTATCAGTAATATTATTTATAATATATCTTCAATTTCCCCTGGGGATCAATAAAGTATCTATCTATCTCTATTACAGCTGATATGAACATTTCTGACGATTTTCCTGGCAGATACAGTACATCTGCAAGACTATGATCGGCAAAATCTATTTGTGTTTCAGAGGAAGTATCATAAAGAAAGACTGAGATCTACATTTGTATTTGAAAATGTCATATTTTACATCTACACCATAGGCAATGATTTTCTTATTTTTCATGAGTGACTAGTATGCCTGTATCTGCAACAACTAGGCCTTATCACAATAAGAGCTTTTAATTCATAGATTAATCTTTTGCAGTGTATTGAGGATTGTAGAATCGCTGCATCGTGATATTATTGTTATTGTGGGCAAATTATCGTGACAGTTTGTGAGTTACACTGTGAGGGCGTCTCTCCTGGTGTGTCTGGATGCCTGTTCAGCTCACCAAAATGGTGCTCTCGTATCCTACCTTGTAAAGCAGGATTCTGGCAGAGCCAGTGTCCAGTGATTGATCCCCAGGAAGGGAAGTCACACACACACACACACAGATGAAATGCAGCCACACCCACGGCTTCTTGAGCTTTTTCTCTGCATGAGAATGAAGTAAAGGCTATTTCAATCAGGTGTTAATCCAGCATGTCACTGTGTGTGTGTCTGTGTGTGTGTGTGTGTGTGTGTGCATGTTTTAAAGGACCATGCTAGTCTGTCCCCTATATTAAACTGCTTTCCAGTCATGTCACTTTGATCTGCCCTTTTCAAATCTGGCTTGCCTCTTCTTACATCTCCTCTCTGGTACACTGTACCTGCAGTGTTCTTTTTGTTTTGTTTTTTTACTTCAGACACCTTGTTCGATGTCTGGTGATTTCATAGGGGCCTGCTTATATTGATCATAAGTATTCACCACTGCAATGGAACAGGTATGCCATGTCAGCTGGCCTGTGTCAGACCAAAGTGTAAGCAGACATTTGGACCCACATACAGTTTGTGTAATACAGGCAGGGTGTCCTGCATTGAAACAGAGAAAATGTAGAGTACACTGCCGTTCAAAAGTTTGGGGTCACTTCGAAATTTCCATTCCACTCCATTATAGACAGAGGTAATATAATAACTACACACAATTCATCATTTATTAAGCCTTTGTTACTTATTAGTTAATAGTTTGTTCATCATTAGTAATTTCTTGTTCATACATAATTTCTCATCAGTACAGCATTTGTTCACACAATTATAAATGGTTTGTTCATAGTAAATAAGCCTATCCAAAAATATGTTTGTAAGTACGTGATTTATACTAATAAGTAACGAAACAACCACTTATAATGAAATCATTTTCTTATTATAAACCAGTTGCAAACTATTACAAAATGCTTTGTTCATCATTTGTAAAGCATTGTTCCTATGTTAATTCTCATAAATAAAGTATTTGTACACACAGTTATAAATGGTTTGTTCATAGTAAATAAGCCTATATCTAAAATATGTTTATGAATTATGGTTAATACTTAATAAATTATGCAATAATATACACATGCACTAATGATTAGTTAGGGTGAGGATACATATTTTATAAACCACTTCCTAATACTATAATTCATGATTAACTCAGGGGTTACAAGTGGTTAGTTAATGATATTTTGTGAGCTTATCTAAAGTGAGGACTTTCTATGCCTTGCAACACATTTTCAAATGAGTTGTAAAGATTACATTCACATTCATTCATTTAGCAGACAAGCGACATACACATGTCAATTAAATTAAAGGCCATTGACATAACAGTGAAAGCCAGGAATCGAACCCCCAACTTTTCAGGCTACTAGTCCAGCTACTTATCCACTACACTACCTTGGCCTAGATAGGAACTCCTACAACTATGCAAGAGTTTCTGTTTTCTTCTACTACACACTGTTATTAAACATCTGTAAACTATTATTAAATGCTGTATTCTTCATTTGTAAAGCATTATTCCTACATTAATTATCATCTGTAAATCATGTTTACACACAGTTAAAATGGTTTGTTTATAGTAAACACGCATATCTATATTATATTTTTGAATTGACTGTTATACCACTGGGCAGAGGTAGTGTAGTGGATAGGGAGCTGGGTTAACATGCAGTAACCCATAAAGTTGGGGGTTCAAACCCCGGCGTCCACCAATGTGGCCTTGCCCTTTAATTTCATTGACATGTGTAAGTTGCTTTGGGTGAAAATGTCGGCCAAATGAATAAATGCAAGTGTAAACTTTATAACTCATTTTTCAATGTGTTGCAAGGCATAAAACGTCCTCACTTTAGATGAGCTCACAAAATATCATTAACTAACCACTTGTAACTCCTGAGTTAATTATTAATGATAGTATTAGGAAGTGGTTTATAAAATATGTATCCTCACCCTAACTAATCATTAGTGCATGTGTATGTAACAACTGTTAAATAATGGAAATATTACTTAATCAAAAACATATTATTGCATCATTTATTAAGTATTAACAATAATGTATAAGTAAGGGATAATGTATAGAACGCCGGTCATTATTGAACCGGACCCCGACGTGCAGCGGAGGGGTCTTGTTCCGCCCTGAAGGGACTTATTTTCCTAATAATGACCGGCGTTCTATACATTATCCCGCTTATTACACGGCTACTTGCCCAAACGAAATAATAAACTCCCCACAATATGACTTTAGCCTACATAGCCTAACCTATTTGTTACCATTCATCGTGGCATTTGCTGAGAAACATAGTTCGCAACAACACACGCTGAACTTGAATCAAACATTCTTTAGAACACAGCTGATCAACCGTCTGCTTTCACTTTTGAATGAAGTTCCAGTCCTTGCGTAGTGATATGAAAGACGTATCAGAAGCACAAAACCCGTTGCCATTGACAGCGGTAATTACATGAAAATATTTTACCGTAGAACTTTGGGAAATCCCATTCAAGCCAATGGAGCGTTCTACTTGCCTTGTGAAGAGTCGTGTAATAAACATATTTAAGATATAGGCTTATTTACTATGAACAAACTATTTATAACTGTGTGAACAAATGCTTTACTGATGATAAATTAGAAATTACTAATGATGAACAAACCATTAACTAATAAGTAACAAAGGCTTAATAAATGATGAATTGTGTGTAGTTATTATAAAGTGTTACCTAGACAGAATACCAGCTGAGATCAGTTGCATTGTATATATGTATATATGATGGCAAGGCAAGACAACTTGTGTTAACATTTGTACACTATATGCACCTCTCTGAATATCAGATTGAAGTCTCGTGGCTACTGAGTGAGTAAACCACAAACCCATTCATATGAATATCAGATTGAAGTCTCGTGGCGACTGAGTAAGTAAACCACAAATCCAGGCCATTTATATGAATATCAGATTGAGTTCCGTGATTGATTTAGTGAGTAAAGGCCAACGCCCACTTGTGGCGACATTCACAGACACATCTATGAATTTGACACTCGGGAGATAGAACAATTTTCTCAACTATGGCGTTGACGCGCATCAGACGTCGCCAGTGGGCTTTGCTAAAATGTTATAATGAAGTTTTAAATTTTGCTGTCACTTAATGCGTGTCAGATGCCGCCAGTGGGCGTTGGCCTTAAGCCAGCCACAAACCCATTCATATGGAGCTACCTGAGAGTCAATCTCTCTCGTGTCTAATCACTTGTACTGGGAGTCTGGGCTGTCGAATGTACATCTGTGCTGAATCTGTGTCATGGGAGAAGGCGTGTTTAGCAAGCCATGCACTCAACAAACCAACACAATGTTTTGTTCCTAAAACCTTTAAGGAAATATTGAATTGATATAGAGTGTATGGCAACTTTTTTCCCCCATGTAATTCATTTAACAAATTGTAGCTGTTCTTTGGGAAGTCGGGTGTGCACTTATGTACTAAGTTTATTGTATTTCAGTAATTTTAGGAGATCAGATTTTACCCAGTTTAGATTGTCTCAGGCATTGTTTAGCCACACACACACACAAACACACTCACACACAAACGCACACACCCACGCACAAACACAAACACATTCATTTTCTAACAATGCTGGTATTCCATGTTTAAAATTCTACCTTCCTCATAAACACACACAAACACACACACACACACACTGAGAGGGGGTGTACTTTACTTGGATTGTCTACCAACTAAGACTATACAGATGGGTTGTTGAAATTCAAGTTCAGTCTTTCTAATTGTTGACCCCCACCTCTATACCTGTGCCTCCACTACCCGAACACCTAACCCTATAACCATACATTAGTTCAGAGTCTCAACAGATAGTTTGTTTATAAACTGAGCATCTGTAGATAGTCTGAATAGGTCAGCATTTCATTGTATTTTGTACAGCACTTTGGTCAGTGAAAGCTGTGCTTAAATGTGCTCTATAAATACATTTTACTTACTTACTTACAGCACCCAAATACTCAATAAGTGTAAGGCAATGTCCCAGAGATGGTAGCCTGGAGATTCCAGACCCAAATCTGAAAGATTATGGGTCTGGCCATGAATAATGTAATGGCCCAGCTCGAAGGGGCAGCACCAAGCATGCATTTGAAAATCTCACTGCACGTTTACTGACTGATTCCGGACTTCGACGCAATTGGATAAGACTATGACTGTCATCTGTTTAGCTCGCCTCTGGCCTGCCTACAGTATATCAGATACGCCGATGTGATTGGTGCCCTACAAGGGACATAAGTAATGAGCATCATTACTCATTGCCAGCGGTGACTCGCTGAGCAAATTCAAATTGTGCTCCCGCAAGAACTCTGGATTTCCAGGGTACAAAGATGGTGCAGTTACTGTACAGCACTGTATGTTTGGCCTTTAATGTGATATACACATCTTAGTAAATTGTGTGGAGAGGGTCTTTCCTGTCTTTAAGTAGATGTGGGGTGTGCTTTTGATACAGTATATTGTGAAAGCTTCAAGACTAATAGTATGATTATAGTATTGATTGATGTAGTATTAGCCTAAGTCCTACCTAAGGTCTCCTCTGCATTGTAGCTTGAATGTTATTCCTCACTTTTGTAAGCTTTGGATAAAAGAGTCTGCTAAATGAAAAAATCTGTAAATGTAAAGACTAACTACAAGACACACCTGGCCAACGACCAAGCCCCATGGAACTCCAGTGTGTGATGGTGCACATCAGCTTTAGATCCACTGGTCTAGGATTTCTGTTGCGTATGGAAATGAGATTTCTGTGTGAGATATGAGTGGTGTTTGTAGCATTCCGGGAAAGTGTGTTAAGTGTGTGTGCGTTTGTGTGTCGGTGAGGCGGTAGAGTGCCCATGTGTGTCCCTGTTTGGGCTGTAGTCTGAGTTTGATTTTCAGGTTGACTGGACATTCGTCTGTCACCTCCCTGTTCCTGAAAATTCCATCTGCAATCAGTCTTCTCCATCATTATGTGCAGCATGATCTTGTCAACAGAGAATGACAATGTCCAAGTTCACTTTTGAGAGAAAAACACAATTATAAAATCCAGAATCAAATTTGCATCTATAAAATAGTATTTTCATATTCAATAATGAAATATAATTTTGCACGAAATGATGTCAGATGATCTCTTGTCAGCTGAGCCAGAAGCCGTAGAAGACAGAGATGACAATGGGATGACAGCAGAGCATAGTGAGGACAGTAGGCGTTTGAGATGGTTATTCTCTGTATGAAATGGTGCCTAGCATTGGTTTTGGTCCTCTCTGCAGCTGAACAGCCCCCCTACCCCCTATTGGTCTGCTGTCTGAGTAGTAAACACAGTCTCTGGCTCTGTGTTCCTTGGCTGGGGTTAAGACAACTGGACCACATACTGTAGCAACAGCATTGGAGGAACAATGTTAGATTGTCCTGTTTTTTCTTCCATGAGTTTTCAGTATCTTGTTGGATTTGGTTTGTAATGCTGTTTGTAGCGTTAGTTTTGTTTTTATTCATTTTTAAAGGGATGGCTTTCCTCTGGACCATAAACATAGCAGGAAATGACATAGCAGGAAATGACCACTTCATTCTGCTTGGCCTTCGCCCGTCTCTCCCAAACTCCTCTACTCTCCTCTCTTCTCCTCTCCTCTCCTCTCCTCTCCTCTCTTCTCCTCTCTTCTCCTCTCCTCTCCTCTCTTCTCTTCTCCTCTCCTCTCCTTTTCTCCTCTCTCTCTCCTCTCCTCTCTTCTCCTCTCTCTCCTCTCCTCTCCTCTCCTCTTCTCTCTTCTCCTCTCCTCTCTCTCCTCTCCTCTTCTCTCCTCTCCTCTTCTCTCCTCTCCTCTTCTCTTCTCCTCTCCTCTCTCTCCTCTCCTCTCCTCTCCTCTTCTCTCCTCCTCTTCTCTCCTCTCTCTCCTCTCTTCTCTTCTCTCTCTCCTCTCCTCTCTTCTCCCTCCTCTCCTCTCCTCTCTCTCTCTCTCCTCCTCTCTTCTCTCCTCTCCTCTCTCCTCTCATCTCCTCCTCTCCTCTCCTCCTCTCATCTCCTCTCTTCTCCTCTCCTCTCCTCCTCCTCTCCTCTCCTCTCCTCTCCTCTCCTCTCTTCTTCTCTCTTCTCTTCTCCTCCTCTCCTCTCCTCTTCTCTCCTCTCTTCTCCCTCCTCTCCTCTCCTCTCCTCCCCTCTTCTCTCCTCTTCTCTCCCTCCTCTCCTCTCCTCTCCTCCTCTCCTCCTCTTCTCCTCTCCTCCTCTCCTCTCCTCTCCTCTCCTCTTCTCTCCTCTCTCTCCTCTTCTCCCTCCTCTCCTCTTCTCTCCTCTCTTCTCCTCCTCTCTTCTCCCTTCTCTCCTCTCTTCTCCTCCTCTCTTCTCCTCTGCTCTCCTCTTCTTGTCTCCCCTCTCCTCTTTCTATCTCTCCACTCCTCTTTTCGTTCTCTCTCTAACTCTGTCTCTCTCTCTCTCTCCTGTGTGTCAGTACAACACTTCTCCCTCTCTCTCTCTCTTGTGTGTGTCAGTACAACACTCCTCTCTCTCCCTCTCTCTCTCTCACTCTGTCTCTCTCTCTCCTATGTGTCAGTACAACACTTCTCCCTCTCTCTCTCTCTCTCTCTCTCTCTCTCTCTCTCTCTCTCTGTCTCTCTCTCTCAGTGTGTCAGTACTACACTTTTCTCTGCCTGCGCCCCCACCTTGTCACCACTTTCTCCCTCTTTTTGCTGTTTCCATGGTAACCACTGTTCACTTCAGTACAGTGAGGAGTTGAATAGAGTTTGGTGGAGTTGAAAGTGATGTCATCAAAACATCAGAGCTCCCTCGTCCATGTATGGGCAGTGATGCAGCAGAGGAACCTACGACAAAGCAGCAACAGCAGCAAGCACACACACACACACACACACACACACACACACACACACACACTCTCTCTCTCTCACGCTCTCTCTCTTTCTCTCTCTCTCTCTGACTCTCCTAAAGAATGAAAACAGGAAACGACACACTCACAATAGTGACGTTTAACAGTGCATCAGTAATGTTACATAGCCAGGGACTTAAAATAGCAATTGAAAAACGTAATGTATCGTCATGAATGTTGATCAGTAGTGATAATGTGTATTGATAAATTGTTGTAAACATTGCTAGTGTTTTTGTTCATTGTTATTTCGCTTTTGAGGTGCCAATTGAATCTCAGCAGCTTGATATTCAGCAGCTGTAAAGCAATTTCTATGATAATGTTAGATGTATGCATTTAAATAAGACTAGAATCAAACTATTCAACTGATTGTGTTCCACACAAAGGTGTCTATATATGGTATTTCTGTTGTGTGTTGAAGATAGACTTGTGCGTGTGGGTGTGTGTGTGTGTGAGTGTGTATGTGTTTGTGTACGCGTATGTTTGGCTGTCAGACAGCTATTGTATGCGTATCTCAGACATAATAAATTTGTGAATTTGTCAGACAAACATACAGGTGCATGGGTTTATAATGAGTTATACTTGGCTTACCAAAAGTTGAGTGTGTTTTACTCAGGCAAAAAGGTGACATTTATGTAATTCACCACTGTATGACTAAGTACGCCACAGACACAGGCACAAGTATTAACCCATAATGGTGTCCAGTCAGTTTTGTTTTGGGCAATGCAAACCATACCGACAGGTTGGTCATAACTATTAGCCTCACCGTTAATATGCCTGTCTGTCTGTCTGTCTGTCAGGAGGACAGGGTTGAATCTGGAGGCAGATGCAGATTGGTGGTGAGGGTAACGGAGGGTAAGGACAGTGTGGAAGTGATGACGATGATGAGCAAAGTAAATTGCTCTCCTCCACACCTCCATCCTCCCGTTGCCGTGGTCACGAGGCCAGCCAGCAGTCACACACATAGCACATTCTACTCCTGTGTGCGAAAGGATCACAGACGCACACATGGTCATAAGCAGGGGAATGCACAGATATAAAGCTGAAGGGGCGAGGCGCGCACACACACACACACACACACACACACACACACACACACACACACACACACACACACACACAATGGTTTGGCTCACACAATACTGGGCCATACACACACACACACACACACACTACACACACACACACACACACACACACACACACACACACACACACACACACACACACACACACACACACACACACAGTTTGGCT
>NC_063199.1:26083902-26133902 GCF_017589495.1 Alosa alosa
TAGTTCATCACATGAACACAGAAGCCTCTTACCAGACAGATGTGAGAGGTGCCTACTTTATGATAAACCTGTCAGCGGCACAGCGAACTGCTGTTGTAGCACGGCACAGCTGAAGGATTAATACTGAGCCATACACTCACACTCACACACACAAACAAACACACACATGCTCACATACACACACACAAACACAGAGCCTCTGATTCACACAAAGCAGGGTTACAGACGCACGTAAACACACACACATTTTCTGTGATTTATCTACGGAGTACAGAGTTGCATTCAGGTGAACACACACACACACACACACACACACACACACACACACACACACACACACACACACAGACACACACACACACACACACACACACACACACAAACACACACATACACATAACACACACACACACACACACACACACACACACACACACACACACACACACACACAGCAGGAGCAGTACCACAGGAGGTCGTGCTTTAAGGCCATGTGGGGACAGTGTGTCCCTTCTGCACTGCCCTCCGTGTTAATCACAGGAAACACTGATAACCTGATCTTGCTCTCCATTGAATTTCCTATGCAGCTTTAGCCAGCTTAGTTGGTTGCTGTTGTTTATGTATAGCTCATTTGTGACATCAAATATTGATAAACTGATATTACCTAAATTAAATCGACATAAAACCAAACAAAAAATATCCAATGAATGAACCCAATATTAAACCAAACAAGAAAGAAAAAACAGTTGCTTCATTTATAATAAAAACAAAAATTAAAACATGAGAGTGGGGCTGGGGGCTTACTGATCATGCCTGAAGCTGTGATTGGTAGATAGTTAACCACTAACTTGTTGCACTCCTTCCTCTCTCCCAATAGGAGCAGGTCCACACTGGCGTTATTTCCTGGTGATCACTGTCCCTGTGTTAGGTGTCTAGGGGCACCAGGACATAACACCCTGGTATGATGGCGCTCATGGCACTCAGCTGGGCATCACCAGCGGGTTAATAGCAGTGCCAGTGTGGGCATATATTAATACCCTTCAGAGGGCAGCTGAGGCCAGTGTGTGCAGGAGTCATGTCGGAGGTTGCTGCTGCAGCAAAATGCAGCGTGACTAGTCTAGTGACAAACACATCCAGAATTGAAGCGCTCTTCTTTGGATATAAATGATCTCTCCCTCTTCTCTCATTCTCTCTCTCTCTCTCTCTCTCCCTCTCTCTCTCTCTCTCTCCCTCCCTCTCCTCTCTCTCTCTCTCCTCTCCCCTGTACCTTGCCCTCCAAACCATCAAACAGTGCTTCAGAGATGGTGGAAGGGTGGATAGGAGGGACCTTTTTCGTATGAGCATGTTGTTTTCACCCCACCCACCGACATACACACACACAGACTGTCACACACACACACACACACACACACACACACACACACACACACAGACTGTCACACACACACACACACACACACAGACTGTCACACACACACACACACACACACACACACACACACACACACACAGACACACACACACACACACACAGACTGTCACACACACACACACACACACACACACACATACACAGGCATACACACACACACACACACACACACACACACACACACACACATAGACACACACACTACTCTATAATCTTTTCACTAAACAATCACACAAAACACAAAACACCACAGATTAACTGTCATTTACCTATTCTTCCCTGGTTTTGTCTGGTTATGGTTGTGTGTGTGTGTGTGTGTGTGTGTGTGTGTTAGATGACGTGCTGGCACGTGATTCTGGAGAGTGTGTGATCTGTCTGGAGGAGTTGCAGCAGGGAGATACCATTGCTAGACTTCCCTGCCTCTGCATCTACCATAAAAGGTTAGATCTGTGTCTCTGTTATAGTATGTGCTGATTCCTATTCTTTTGGTGCATAGACTCTAATAGATAGACTCTGATTCTTACTAGTATAAAGTAGACCCTGAATAAGTCTTGATTCTCACTAGTATAGACTTTAAAATAGTTTATATGTTGTATAGACTACATGCCTCCTAAATGCCTCCTTTAGACTCTAAATCAGACCTTCTGATTCTCAATTGTATAGACTCTAAATGACTCATTTTGAGTCTAAGTTGTATAGACTCTAAATGACTCCTGATTTTTAGCTGTATGGACTCTACGTAAATTACTCATTTTGAGTCAAATTGTATAGACTGTAAATGACTCCTTTTGAATCTCAGCTGTATAGACTCTAAATAACTCCCTCTGAGTCTCAATTGTATAGACTCTAAATGACTCATTTTGAGTCTAAGTTGTATGGACTCTAAATTACTCATTTTGAGTCTAAGTTGTATGGACTCTAAATGACTCCTTCTGATTCTCAGCTGTATAGACTCCTGGTTTGAAATCAACCGGTCCTGTCCAGAGCATCCATCTGACTGACTGACTTGCCGTCTAGTCGAGCTGCTGCAGGTTAAGGTGGGAAGACAGAAAACAACATGCCGACACCCTTAGCACCAACACACAGAAAACCCCATGCTAACACACCTCACACCCAACACACACAACACTGCATACACTGTGGCCGTGCACATAGCATAGCACCTGTTAATTACTCGCAATTAATAGCACTATTTCCTGAAAGCTGTTAAACACTGAGACACCAGCTCTTCATATGCAGACAATATGTTATATCTTTGGTGATGCTACATGAAAAGAAGTCTGAAGTACATGAAGGCTTGGCAGGATTTAATCTTAAACTGGAAAAAAGTGTTGTATTAGAGTTGTATTTATGTTCTGTCAAACCAACCATACGTATAATTGTGCTGCAACGTTTTGAGCCTGCTCGGTCTTCCTCAGGCAAAAGGAAGCCAGAGGAAGACCCAGTATGGTCAAAACATTGCAGAACAATAAACATATGGGGAAATAGCGTGCGGGCACCTCATTCTTTTAGAATGTTCTAAATAAGCCTTGAATAAGCTAGAATGCTCTAAATAAGCTCTAGACTGTTCTAAATAAGCTTTAAATAAGCTCTAGAATGTTCTAAATAAGCTTAAGTTGTGTCCAGACCCTTTGCACCTCACTGGAGGGGATGTGCACACTGTCACTACTGTCAAACCAGCCACACATTCCAGTTGTTGTTACTGTTTAAAAAGGATTTGTGAGTTTCTAATGGTTACTTCAGTTAATTATGCGTGTAGTCATAGTGATGAATTTAGTGGAAAAATGTAACCCTGATATGAGTCTTTTTTTTTCTTTTGCATCTTTCTTTGTCTTCTCACATCTATGTGTCACTTCCTGTTTTCACCTCTGCCTATATGTGTGTGTGTGTTGCGCGCGCGTGTTGGCGTTTGTTTGTGTGTGTGTGCATCTGACTGTCTGTATCCTTCTCCCTCTGTCTTCTCTCCATCCATGTGTCTCTCATTCAATGCCTCCTTTTTGGGGGCGTCTCTCTTCCTCTGTCCGCGTCTCCTTGCTTGTCTCTGTGTGTCTGTCTCTACCGTCAGGTTGCCTCCTGAACACCCCCCACCCCCCGGATATCCCCGGACACTGAACTGAGAACCAAATGACAACAAAAGATGACGAAAGAAGAGAAGAGAAGAAAACAATCACTCTATCCACTGACAGATCAGCCTTCTTCCAAAGGATTCATTGCAAAATACACCACATGATAATAATAATAATAATGATGATGATAATAATAATGATAATTATAATAATAATAATAATAATAATAATAATAATAATAATTAGAGTAAATACTATCAACTGCATTGTCAGCCCCAAAAATCCCTTGTTGCCCCACCCACAGATACAACGCATTGGGCATCACTTTGCCCCATTCCCCACCACAAGCAGTGTGTGTGTGTGTGTGTGTGTGTGTGTATTGGCTGGGGTTTGTTGCTGTCTGAGATGTTTTGATGTCAGCTCCTACATGTTTTAGGGGCAGTAAACATCTCAGTATAGACTCACCATGTGTGTGTGTGTGTGTGGCTGAGTGGTAGTGGGAGTTGCCCTATGAGCGTGTAGCTCCAGACTTTAGGGATAAATCATAGAACATGTCTAAATGTTTACGGTCCGCATGCCTCATGTGTGACTGATTGGTGTTTGTGTGTGGGACAGTTATGTGTGTGTGCGTGTGTGTGTGCTTCAGTTGTGTAACTGTGATGTAGATATGGGTGTGTATTCCTGCTGTGTAACTGAGGTGTGTGTGTGTGTGTTTCTCCTCATGGTTGAATACTTCTTTCACCTACTAGGAGTTCTGAGACTTGCGAGACACTGGCCATCATATTTTCTCTCTGTAAAGGCCTACAGTGCGATGTGTGCTGTGTATGTGTGTGTGTGTGTGCGTGTGTGTGTGTGTATGTGAGTGTGTGTGACAGACAGAAATACCTGCAAGGAATTGTTTGTGTGGGGTTATAATGAGTGGATGGAAAAACTGATGAGGTGATGTTACTGTGACAGTAACACTGAGAGACAAGCAGCTCTTTCTCTGGACTCGATGAATCTCAACCGTGTGCTGTTGTCTGCAGAAATACTGGTGTAACAAAAAACACACACAAACACAGACATACACACACACACACACACATACAGAGACACAGCCATAGTCAGAAGAGGTTCTTGTGCAGGAGATGAGAATGAAAGGCTCCTCTGTCTTTTGGTGGAAAAACCTGGACAATCCCCCATAAACACACACACACACACACACACACATACACATACACACACAGACGCACACAAACATTTGCTCAAATAAAAGACTGAGAATAAAAAAAGAATATGTGTGAGGACCTGGTGAGTGGGTGGAGTTTAAAGTCTCCACACCCTCCTCCCATGCTCCTCCCCTTCTATCTGTCATGTTTGTATGTTACTTTGTTTTATTTTTTATTTATGTTTGTTTTTTTTTTCTTCCAAGGCTGTGATTGGACGCTTGTGTTAGGGAGTAAATGTACCCGTGAGATCTCCATGTACAGTCTGTGGAAGGAGTCCTAAATGAAAATGACAGACACAGTAATAATAAAAAAAAAAGACTGAAGAACAACTCTCTCGCTGTGTGTGCATGTGTTTGAGTGTGTGTGCGTGTGTCTGTGTGTATCCATGCATATTTTTACAGTCAAGGTGGTCCCTCTGTTGTTTGGATCTTGTCTCTTGCTGTGTTTAGAAATGCGACAAATGTGAGGAGTCCCAGCAGCAGCAGCCTCATGTGCTAAAAGGGAGCTAACAATGTAAGTGCTTAATGGGCAAAAGCCCATCTCATCTAAAAACAGTTGAAGTCTATTTTCGGTCACAGGCAGCAGGCCACCAGAGACATCGAGGGGACTTCACAGATTCATACTTCCACAACCTACTGTAGCGTTAGCATTCATTTTAGAGCGCTAGTGAGTAGCGACTAAACTTATACTGTATATCCTGCCCCTAGTGCCTGGGACAGTAGTGTAGGTGAAGTCTGTCTGAGGCTAATATCTTGCTGCTGGACTGGTCAGAGTGGTGCTTAGTACACAATCGCCTCAGGCAGTATGTCATCACAGACAGTCCAGTGCACTGAGCCAGTCCTGTGGCTAATATGAGGCAGTGCTGCTGACTGTACAGCCTTTTCCTGTGACAGAGTATCTGGTCTCTAGTTTCTAAGTCTCTTGTGGTGCAACAACCATGATTCAGTAAACACTCTCCACTGTTACCATGGTGGTTGCTACACAAAGGTCTTGGGAAACTTGCATCACTTCTGGACTTGTGAGACTTTAGCGGCTGTCTGAATCTCCCTGTGTGGGAAAGCTGATTGAGGACATGGTTGTGTCTCACACCAGTTGTGTTGATTGAAACACCTCAGTTTTAGCACATCTCAACTGAAACCAATGTCTAAAGCAAGCTTTATATATCCAATATGATATGAGATTACTCATGTAAGCTATCGCTAGAATGAAAAAAAAAAGGGAAAACTGAACATTTTTCATTTTTATTACTGGACAAAAATCCAAGGATTAAAACTTCCTATGAGGAGGACGGAAACAAGGTTTGATCACATAACTAAAGCAAAACAGCCTCATCCATAGAGCTGCCCACAGCTGGACTCTTCAAGCTGGTTTTCTATGAAAATTCAATCCAACCATTGATACACATCAATGTTGAATACATAAATACACATTGAATACATATGTATACATACACATCAAGCAGGGTGAGATTTCACAGTAATTTGAAAATCTGGACAGGTGAAAGTCCTTCAATTGCTGAAGAAAAGAAGAAAAGAAATGTACTGAACATACACATGCAGCTCCTGATTTTGTGCTTGGCAACTGACTAAAATTAATAAATGAACTTTGTTTCATGATTATGACAATGTACAATTTAGAAATAATCATAAGTGCTTCAAGAACAAGGGGAAAGGGCCAATTCAGGTCAATCAGAGTACTCCTTGGAGCTCAACCATGAGACAATCAGTCCTCCGAGAGGCCTGTCACACACAGCTTATCATGCTCCTGCTCGTTCCAAACTCCCACATGCCCCCTGGTGGTGAGAAGAGACAACTGCAGGCTGGCATCTCTACAGTGGCTGAGAGGGCCGGCAGTCACAGCCACAGCAGCAACAGCAGCAACAGGTGTAGCACACATGGGTAGTGGTGGTGGAGATGGTGGTGGTGTTTATAGAACCTTCCCAGGATTCATGAGGTTTTTGGGGTCCAGTGTGGCCTTGAGTCCCTGCATGACCTCCAGAGCCAGAGGGCCGACCTCCTCCCTCAGCAGGGTGCGTTTCCCCAGGCCCACACCGTGCTCACCAGTGCACGTGCCATCCACAGCCAGAGCCCGTCTATACACACACACACACAGACAGACAGACAGACAGACACAAACACAGACAGACAGACAGACCGACACACACACACACACACACACACACAGAGTGTATATCCATTTGAATAGATATAGTCACATACTGGCTATACTAATTTGTGTAAAGCAATGCAAAAGAATTCCATAGACTGACACACAAATCTCAATACTTTCCAATGAGTGTCATCTCAATACTTTCCATGAGTGTTTTAACTATCCTGCAAGTTGTCTCAAAAGGTGAACAAAAACACAATTCATATCTTGGAAGCAACATCACTTGCAATAGGCAGGGAAAAACTTAATTCGCTTTGTATTATAAGGCAGACGCCTGGCGGCCTTGAAAACCTTGCTTAATAGAAATGAGCAGTCTGGGCAGATTTAATTAGGAGATGGAACCCAAATTTAAGGTTACTCCTTCCATTCTGTGCAACTGCAATTACTAGAGAGCTGGAGGCCACAGGACAGGGTGAATGAGTTTGCTGGCATAATCACTAGTCAGCTGTTCTATTCAATTCAAGAATTCAAGGATTTTATTGAATTTAGCTGTACAGCTTTCCTGTACAGAGGTGTCCCAAGGGAATCACCAACTATTTAGAAGGATGAAGATGTGGAGGAAGACTGTAATAAATGTATAGCCGATATGTGTAGCAAACTACGGGTGTGATGATTTGGAAAGAACTTCATATAAGTATAGCCGATGTGTGTAGCAAACTACGGGTGTGATGATTTGGAAAGAACTTCATATAAGTATAGCCGATATGTGTAGCAAACTACGGGTGTGAAGATTTGGAAAGAACTTCATATAAGTATAGCCGATATGTGTAGCAAACTACGGGTGTGAAGATTTGAAAAAGAACTTCATATAATGTAGCAAAACGGTGTGAAGATTTGAAAGAACTTCATATAGCCGATATGTGTAGCAAACTACGGGTGTGAAGATTTGGAAATAACTTCATATAAGTATAGCCGATATGTGTAGCAAACTACGGGTGTGATGATTTGGAAAGAACTTCATATAAGTATAGCCGATATGTGTAGCAAACTACGGGCGTGATGATTTGGAAATAACATCATATGAGCCATACTGTATGTGTAGCAGGTGTTATGATATGGAAGGAACTCGTATGCTTCTACATAAGGAAGTTAACTAACAAAGCTGTGGTGATGTTTTATACTTCAGTAGTTTTTTTTATATGTTACAACGCAGAACAATATGCAAAACAGTGAAACTGAAGGTGATTAAGAAGACCCTTTCAAGAGAGTTCCATTATCGGCATCATAGTTGGCCCCACAAGGCTTCCGTTTTAACATTCCATTATGTTATCTTAATGCAGAGCAGAGCCTTATACATGGATTTCTATGGAACGTCACGAAAACATGCGTGCGCAACCAAGAGGCAGAAAGCACCATAGAACAGCATAGAGCAATGCAAAAGAGCAAAAGAATAAAATGAGTTTTGTGCTGAAAACTGCACCAATTGAAATCAACGATGGTTAGAGAATGTTAAATATGTTCAATATCCCTAACGGAATGTCTTCGCCAAAAATGACAAAATACGATGTTATATTAATAATCCAAATGAACGTCAAACTTTGAAATATAGTCTGAAACGAGATGTTATTATCATTGAGACAACAGGGGTATACAAAAAATCCGATTGTAGCTTACAGCAGCCGACTATTTAGGTTAAGTTTATAACGTTGTGGGATGGCCACAAAGCGTCTTCTGCCTCCGCGGGCTGCTGGCGCATCTAGTTTTGTTGGTAAACGGGAAACCCGTGTATAGATAGATCTATTCACCTTATTCAGCCCGGCCCATTTTTTAAAATTTCACGTTGTCTTTAAACTTCCGGTCGGCTAGCTATGTCTAGTTAGCTTCATTGGGATGACACGGCAGAAGAGGATAGAGAGGCTAACTTACAGAACAGCCGCTCCAAAGTCAGTTTTTTCCTAACTTCAGATAGGAAAGCTGTATAACAGAAATGTCTTAAGTCACCAAAATCCTAAATAAACGTTCCTAACTTTAGGATGACTCATAATATATGATGCCAGTAATCTCGATAGAGCTCTGCTATCTCAATGTATCGCAATGGATGTACTGCTCAATCGGAAGTTCGGAGACAATGTGGGCAAAGCTAGCGCCCCCATGTTTGCGCGCGGAATAAGGTGAATAGACCCTTTCAACAATAAAAACAAAAACAATGCTTGAACGTTCTATTTGGGCCCCAATCTACTTCCTCTGCATTAAGATAACATATGGAATGTTAAAAAGGAAGTCTTGTGGGGCCAACTATGATGCTGATAATGGAACTCTCTTGAAAGGGTCTATTAACGTTTTTCATGTGACGTATTCTAGGTTCTATAGCTTTGTTTACATCCAGCTGGTAGGCAAGGAACAAGTTGAACCCATTGAACATCGTTGTCTGCAGCTGCCTCTCAGTAGGCTACATCTCTGTATTTCAGCAATGTCAACATTTCAGGCATCAATAAAGGTGATGATGAAACGTTATCCCATTGTTCAATATTTGATAGCCTTTCACAGGAACGTTGTTTCGCTAAAATCGCCCTGATTTGGTGCATTGATCTGTATCGATAACGTTATGGGAGAACCTGCATGTAGCCTAATGGTAGCCTAACTTTTTCTCTCTGTTCAAAACTTCGGTTTACCACGAAGACAATAGCCTTTCTTAGAAGCTGTGAAATTTGACCAGAAAGGAACATGTCTTCCTTCTGAAAGCTGACACAAAATCAAACAATATTTGATCATTTAACTTCAACTGAACAGCGACAGGTCTTGGTAGGCAGTAGACTCAGCAGACGTTAAAACGGTAGCCTTTGTTATAGCCAGAGTCAGTCAGCATCATGTAACATTAATGGCGTTAGTCATGAATCCTGTAACATATTATATCATATAACAGCGATGGCTTATTTGAAGGCGATCTGCATGGATATATAACCACCCAGAAAAACTCAGAATGTGAGTGATAAAGTTCATTAATTGTATGAAACTTTTTATTAGTTATCCATTGCAGCATCGCCTATATTAGGCTGTTATGCTAGCTCAGCCTTTAAATATGTTGTTATTTTGGTCATGTGGACTTGATTAAACGAATAAAGATAATTCATAAACTGCTTATTTCTTACATGACTGAAGCAGTAGCCTAGGTTCAACAGTGGTGTTTGAGGTTGCTGTGTTAAGTTCTTGTGTGTGATCGTTAAACAATTAGGATCAAATCAGTTTATTTTGACATACGAGGAGTTAGCCTGACCTGTAACGTTAGCCTATAGCACATAAGCCTATTCTGTTTTCATTTATTAGCATTTGTTGTGATTATATAATCAAATGACACTCATGATAACTTGAAATAGAAGGACAGAAGATAGGTGATTGATGTCCACAAGCACGAATTTCACGAGACAAATTAGAACAAACTGTTCCGGTAAAAATAATCTTGCCATGTTTAAAATGCTGCACTTTATCCCTTCATAGCCTATCTCTGGCAATTCATTTTTGGATGACTGTAGATAGTAGTATTTTAGCCTACGTCTTCGTAGACAGTAGGCTACACCATTAGGCTATCTTGAGAATTAAAGACTTCACAGCTGCTAATGATCATCCTCCACAACCACGAGGATAGGTAGGCTAAAGCGGTCGATTCGTCGCCTTTTGCTTCTTATTGTAAAACCAACTGTTAGGGCCTACACAAGTGGTCGGCATCCCGGTCAATATTTGATATTAAAATTTCAATTTTGAAGCTATTTGTAACTATGTGTAGCCTATGCAACCCGACTGTTGTAGGCTTGCCTACCACTCTCTGCAGTTCCTTGCCTACCATTCTTGCCTACCACTCTAGTTGTAAACAAACGGTCACATGACATTATGACGTAGGTGCAAAACCTTAATATGGCTCTGATGCAGAGGAAGTAGATTGGGAACCAAATAGAACGTTCAAGCATTGTTTTTGTTTTTATTGTTGAAAGGGTCTTCTAGCAAGCCCTGAGTGTGGTGTATGCAGATGTACTGTATAAATAGACATTTCCGTTGTTCGGTTGTATGCAGGTGATCTAGCCATGTCTTGGTCAGTATGTGTAGGGTTGAAGAAAGGTGTATGCAGGCTTACCTGGCCAGTCTCTCTGTGAACTGGTGAACTTTGAGCACCTCTTCTGGGTCATTGGGGTCCAGGACCATCAGACAGTGGAAGTTCCCGTCTCCCACATGTCCTGCTATGGGTCCTGTGGAGCACAGCAGGGCCTCTGGATCAGTCAAACTAACACCCTTCATCGCTCGTCAAAGTGTCAGTGACTTCATTACAGGTGATAGAATTCTCCAGCATTGAGGCAAAGCATTCCGGAACACAGATAGTGCTGGTAGAAAGATTGCCTGGTATCTATATAAAAAACATCTCTCAAAATTGACCTCAATAAATTTCATGAACTTGATGTTATACAACTCCCTCATTACAAAATGATTACTCTTTTTTCATGTATTAGGCTATTAGGCTATTAGTTCTCCTTCAAGAACAACAACTACAACAACCTTAGACCAAAAAGAGAAGCTATAGCTATAGGAGTGATGGTGGTGGGTGTTCTGTGAGACTATACATCAGAGGAGGCTCCTTCATTGAGGAAAGGGAGGAACACCCTCACTAAAATTTCAGAGAAAAATAAAAAATATCTAAAGTGAATTACTAATCTGATAAATTACTGTTAATATCACTATTTTTAACACTTTGAATGAACAAAATCGTTCCCCTAGGTCAAAATGCCAACAGCACCCCCTATCGCAATTGAAAATTACTGTATGGAGGAGCTTCCTTCTCAAGCCCCTCATTGAAGTCCATTATAAACGGCTCTGACCCCAGCGGCTCGTGAATCAAGTCGTTTTCAATGGCCAAAGGAGGAAGCTCCTCCGTACAGTAATTTTCAATTGCGATAGGGGGTGCTGTTTTTAGCGGCAACGGTGCAAGAACGTTATTTGCAGTCATACAGCTAAGAATCTTGTGTTTGAGAAAAACAAGAAAGCTTGTTTTTTGCTCGTGAAATAAACAGTACAATGGAATCAGGACAATATCCATCTTTTATACATTCAAATACAGTGCGAAGGTTAGGATCAAATCAGGAAGACCAGTTCCAAAAATTCCTAATTCAAAAAAAGATTGTAAGGCTAGTGTAGGCTGCTGAATGCTACATAGTATGACAAATGGCTAACTGGTAACGTTAGCACAGAAAACATAGGCCAGCAGCTGTAGGCTGTCACAAACGTGGACAGTTCATTTGGTGATAGGCTAAAACATTTTTGGATAGTTATGCGTTGCTATAATCATCCAAGTTATGCCTTAACTAAACAATTGTTAAATAATGTTCTTGTTGTTAATATGTTATTGTTACTAACTGTATCTTTGGATGGTAACATTGTTAATGAATGTTTCAGACCATGACGCATTCCTGTAATGACGTCTTCAGTAACATTTGCCTTTTGAGTATAAATTCACTCAGCTTACAACCTGTCTTTAAATTATAGCGATTTGGCTTTAAAAATAATAGCATGTTACAAATAACCACATTTAAGGTCTATTTTTTTAATGGTAAATAGTTACATTGTTTTATAAAACAAGTGTCTATTTTTAGTGTTAAAGACTTTTCTGCAAATGTATTAGGCTACATTGAGCAAAACCTCCAGACTTTTCATAATTTTGCACATCTGGAAAACAGTATTTCATAACTAGACCTACATATCTTCCCTGACTTCCCAGACCTAAATTTACATTTCTTTACATTTACATTTATTAATTTAGCACTATTATCCAAAGTGACTTATTGCACAACATTGCCAGTTAAAATGCTACATAGTACTGCTGCTATAAATGTGTCGGGGTAGGTGGCCTACATCTATTCACATATTGCCACTAACACCAATCAAGCGGACATTCCTTCCTCCGTTATTTTTTTAACCACCGGCCGCCACTGCTATACAACCCCCCCCCCCCCCGGGATCTCACAGTGCTTAATGTTTGTTGACAGAGTTAAACCCAGATTGCATATGAAGTGCAAGTCTCTCGAGATTCCTCAGCATAAATAAATAAAACGCTTGCAGTAACTGTTCCCTCCTCTGTCTTCCATTCGGAGACATTTTCTCCTGTGACATCTTGGAGGTGAATACAAGGAGGAGGAAGAGGTAGACCAAGCAGACCTGTGAGGCCATTTTGGATCAGGTCTTCCTTAGTCTCTACAACGACCTCAGGCAAGCGGGAGAGAGGAACACAAACATCTGTGGCGTAGGCCTGCAGAATCAAACACACACACACACACACACACACACACACACACACACACACACACACACACACACACACACACAAATAGGGAAATTTGTATACACTTGCGGTACAGTATGTACAGCTTTGTGGCCAGGGCAGGCATTACTTCAGAGGACTGAGTTAGCGCACAGCTGCTACTGATTGAGCTGCGCCGTGCGTTGTGATTGGCTACTGGGCTAGTGATGACGGTAGTTGGTTTGGCACCACTCACCTTGCAGCCGGGTCGGAGTGCCAGTGCGGCATACCAGGCGTCGTGTCTGGCCTTCCACAGGCGGGCACGCTTTGCCTCATCGTCCGCCCACGAGAAGTCGGAGCCTCCGCTGTCCTTCGCTAACTCCTCTGGGAGAAACACGACACACGCAGACATGTCATATAAACATACATGTCCTCCACGACACATGCAGACATGTCATATAAACATACATGTCCTCCACGACACACACGTCGCGCATGTCATAAAAACATACATGTCCTCCACGACACATGCAGACATGTCATATAAACATACATGTCCTCCACGACACACGCAGACATGTCATATAAACACACGTCCTCCACGACACACGCAGACATGTCATATAAACACGCATGTCCTCCACGACACACGCAGACATGTCATATAAACACGCATGTCCTCCACGACACACGCAGACATGTCATATAAACATACATGTCCTCCACGACACACGTAGACATGTCATATAAACATACATGTCCTCCACGACACACGCAGACATGTCATATAAACATACATGTCCTCCACAACACACACGTCGCGCATGTCTTACAAACTTTCTCTCTTTCACACACACACACACACACACACACACACACACACACAAATACACACACATAAATACACATATACTGTATGTAGTATGGAAGAGAAATATACAAACATTGTGCAAATAAAATATACAAGTATTCTGCAAGCGATACACTTTTCAAACATAACTCACTGATAAATCCCTCAAAGGTCATACACACATCAAACACATACATGCATTAGGGCTGCACGATTTGGGGAAAATATCTAATTGCAATTTTCCTGACAGATATTGCGAGATAATTTGTGCCACTCCAGATTGGTGAGCATGCCCGCTGCACAAGAAGTACAGCACTCCTGACCAACTGTGATGCTCACCAATCAGAATGTCTGTGCCCCCTCACGCACTATGCACACCCTCCAATCAGAAGTGGCATAGTCAAGGAGGATGAAATGAATATAAAAGTCAGATTTGTGACACAAATTGCACAATTATTTGTAGCTTTTGCGATGAGGTAATTGCATTGGTTCATATTGCGATTATGATTGTGAAGTCCTACTGTAACTGTGCAGCCCTAACATGCACACATACAATACATTACACATCCATACTGTATATTGACGCACACAAACATTCAGTCATAATTTAGTCAGTGATGAGCACAGTGATAGACACACTGAGATGTATAAACACAACGCAAAACAACAAACACACACACACACACACAGAGAGAGAGACACAGGCACACTCACACACCTGTGATAGAGACCTGCTCATCCAGGCTCCTGGCGCTGCCATGGAATTCTAGGAAGAGGGTGGGCGCCACAGGATAGGCCAGGGAGTTGTAGCGGTTACACGCATCAATCATCACATCATCCAGAAATTCTGCAGGCACACGTCAAGGGACGTCATTAACACACAGGAGACATCAATCTACAGATCTACAAATCTGCAAACAGATTTTTCTCTTGATGAACAAGAGAATATCTGAATAGTTTTTTTTATACAAGAAATATCACAGAAAAAACAACAGTCTGTGTATTAAACTAAACAACAATATGCAAACTGTCAACATGCCTACAAAGAGTCCATCTCACAAAGTCTTTCCAAACATCTCCCTAATTTATATAAATCTGTACACACTGCCCCAGCACTACATCTGCTATATGCACTTCTGGCTACAGTATATGTAAAACTGTATGTCGTTGTACTGACATGTTACTTGTGCAGTGACAATAAATAAAAATAACATCTAATCGAATATACTGTAATCTAAATACCTAACACAGACACAGAGTCCATCGCAAATGCTTCCCAAACACCGCCAGACGAGATGTGTGTGAGTGTGTCTCCGTTTGTGCCAGGGTCTCACCGATGCGTGCGATGGGCACTCCGGCCTGCAAGACCTGTACGGTGGTGTCCACGGCAGCCTGGACGGAGGGGAAGGAGCAGACGGCGGCGGCGACGCCCTCAGGAACCCCGTACAGTCGCAGCGTGGCTTTGGTCAGCACCCCCAGAGTGCCCTCCGAACCGACGAACAGGTTAGTCAGGTTGTACCCGGCAGACGTCTTCCTAAGGAAGGAGGGAGGGAGATGGACTTCACTTACAGGCTAGCTGGTCCGACCCAAACACCCACAACTCTGCTTCCGTTGTACTGTAATGCCTGTTCTTAGATAAAACACTCTTTCCTTTGTGCAACCAATTCGTGTTATTAATCTGATTTTTTTTTTTTATTCGACCCAGGTCCCCGTGGGCGCTTGGGCCCATATGTGGTGTGTGCGCTGCAGCCGCAGGAGAGCAGATACGGTGCACGCGTGGAGGAGCACCTGGCGCGGCGGCCCTTCCCCGCTGTGTGGATGATGGTGCCGTCAGCCAGAACCACCTCAAGGTTAAGAACGTTCTCCCGCATGGTTCCGTAACGGACAGCGTTGGTGCCGGATGCACTGGTGGCGGCCATTCCGCAGAGCGATGCGTCTGCTCCAGGGTCTGTGGACACAGGCACATTTAACATCAGGGTATTGACAAAGTCCTTATAGGCAAATCCCCCCACTTAGCAGCCATCTTGTTAATGCGTTTCGGGAAGTTATTGGGAAGCTATTTTCCTATTCAAATGAATGGGCAGGCATTATGTAAGGGAGGTCATATTGACATAACAAGTACATCAGACGAATCCGTGTTAAAATTTGAATTGAACGACATATATATATCCCCCCAAATAAGGCAAAAAAGAATACAAATGCAGTTGGTTACTTAAATTACAGGAAGGGGTGGGGTAGACAACAGCCATATTGGCATTACGAACTAAACCCATACATTTCTATGGAGGATTCTTTGAGTGCTGTGTCTCGTTATTAGAAAGTCTTTGGAATTGCTTCCACAATCAACTTCCAACACCCATCACCTGTCATTGTCAAGTTGTCTCCTACTCTGAATATAAACTAAACCAAGTGTCTCTGTTCCATGTTGGTGTCTGAATCATGTCATGATATATATACAGTATATATATATATATATATATATATATATATATATATATATTATAAGTGATGCAACCAAACCTGAAAAAGATCAAACACTGATGTTCAAAATATTAATGCATAAATATAAATATACTGTACATTTCAAAAACACAATACTGGTGGCTTTGTTTACTCATGAAGTACAACCAGCTTCAACCAGGTTTAGGTGATCAGGTCTGAAAGCTCTGTTCAGATTTCTAAATGCCATAGTGGTCATCTCCAGATCATATTGAAATGGTCATGCAGTTTTCCTCATATTTAGGTGCAGTGTTCCTCTGGCCACATTTAGGTTCAGGCGTTTCTTACCCACAGGGAACCACAGGCCTGTGTCTCGCAGGTAAGAGTTGAGGCCTTTCCGCGTCACACCTGGCTCCACTGTCACGTCAAAGTCCTCTGGGTGCAGGTCCAACACCTGGTCCATCATCCGCAGACTGAAACACACACCACCCTGCAAGCACGCACAATTCAGTGGCACACAATCAATTACAGTGTTTCCCATACATTGACTTATTTGTCACAATATCAACATTGACCACCACACAATGATTTTCCAGGTTGTACTAAATTGTTCTTAAATCAGGTTAGCATCATAACCACGCTGTGCTAATTTGTTAAAAACTGTTGTATTCAAGTTAATTCTGCAAACCAACCACCGCAAATGGAATTTAATTCTGTGGGAAACACTGAATTACCACCACATCTGTAATTTTATCCTACATTATATAGCAACCAATACTGTTATTATCCGTTATTCTGCATGTGTTCAGTGTTCAGTGTTAACTAAAATGTTTAGTTTAGTGTTTAGTATTAACTAAAAATGTCGTCCGGGCCACAGAGATCATCCACTAACAGAGTCACCTTGCTACCAAAACAGCCATGGCAGAATCACAAAATCACCACATTTTTACTGTAATTTTTGAGGATTCCCCACAGCAAATTCTTCTTATCTGCTTGCCTCAGACAACAACAACCCCCAAATCATCTTCACTGCCTCTTACTGCCCCCTAGAGTGGTCCTCTCTCATCTTCAGGGCCCCTTGTCTTACCCCAACCCCCCAGAGTGGTTCCGTCTCATGTTCTGCCCCTTACTGCCCCCACACCCCTCAGAGTTGTTCCATCTCATGTTCTGCCCCTTACTGCCCCCCACACCCCTCAGAGTTGTTCCGTCTCATGTTCACAGCCCCTTACTGCCCCCACACCCCTCAGAGTTGTTCCGTCTCATGTTCACAGCCCCTTCTCCTATCCCCACCTCCCCCTCCGCCAGCACATTCTCCCCCGCACCTTGACGGCTCCAACTCCTCCCTCCAGTCCGGTGCCTGTGCCAAAGGGGATGATGGGAATGCGGTGGTGGTGACAGATTTTGGCCAGCGCACTGACCTCCTCCACGCTTCGGGGAAACACCACCACATCAGGGGGCTTGCATCTGCAACACACAAACATGTTAAGCACACGCAAGCACACACACGCACACACACACCATGGGAAACACCACCACATCAGAGGGCTTGCATCTGCAACACACAAACATGTTAAGCGCGCACGCAGACACACAAACACACACACACACACACACACACACACACACACACACATACAGTGCATACAGAAAATATTCACAGCACTTCACTTTTTCACATTTTATTATGTTTCAGACTTTGGAGTGTTTTGTAAATAATTGTGTTGGAGTATTGTGTGTAGATTAATGAGAAAAAATAATTGAATCCATTTTAAGATGAGTCTGAGACATAACAAAATGTGGAAAAGTGAAGCGCTGTGAATACTTTCCGTATGTACTGTACACATGCACACACACACACACCACAGGGAAACACCACCACATCAGGGGGTTTGCATCTGCAACACACAAACTCATTAAGCAGCACATTCACACACACACGCACACACATACAGACACACACAAATGCACACAGACAGACACACACACATACACATGCGCACACACACCTCGGGGAAACACCACCACATCAGGAGGTTTGCATCTGCAACACACAAACACATTAAGCACATACACAACACAAACACACACATTGTAAAATATTAAACACATAGCCACACATTAATAACAATCAAGCACACATCTAAAATGGAGGATGTGAATAAGTCCTGGTGTACTGGTTAGTCCTCCACCTTCTCCATAGAAAACACACACACACAAAGACACAGACACAGATACACACACCACACACACACACACACACACAATACACACACACAAAACTCACTTGTGCACTGATTCATCTCTGCCATGCTGCTCCCGTACCGCCTGTCCCAATGAGACGCCGTCGTCCCCGACAACTGAACGGAATGCAAAGAGAACCTGTTCAACATCTCTGCTCTGTTGGATCACAAACACAAGCAACAACTTTATGTTAGTAACGCACACTAGTAACAAACATATGCCTTCCAACACCTCATGTGTGTAATATGCCCTCACAGTAGCCTAGCCTACTTCACCATCTCACAATACCAAAAATAATCATAATATCAAAGTATAAACCTAAATCACAATACCACACCACATAACAAAAATAACATTCAAAAGGCTACCACACACATCATGGTATCATTTAAACAAACATCATAACAGCATAGCCTGTCACATCAAAATAACTTAACAAAGCCCAAATACCTCAAACTATCTCAATAACATAACAAACCAAATCAAAATAAAACACCATTTCACAAACGCCACACAAATATCCTACTAGGCGAAACTACAGTAGCCTACAGAGCTTCTATACTGTAGGCCTACGGCTCTGGTAGTAGGCTAGCCTAGTTAATGTCAAAGTCCATTATGACTGCAGCGTCATAATTCTCTAATAAGTTTATGATCAGGTGTGTAGTAGCCTAGCCTAGGCTGGAAGTGGAAATAATGTGTGCATATGTGACAACATAGCCAAAAGAAGCAGCAGGTAACATTTTATGTTATCACAAAAGTTCACAACGTGCAATGCAAAACCAGATTAAATGTCAGACAGTCCGTCGACACTGATATTTGACTGACAACAGACATAGCCACCAAAACACACACACTTCATTATGTTCAAGTGTCCCCTTTGCATCTGAGATGAGAGGGGAATCCCCAATGTACCAATAGCAAAAGGAGACCCCGCCTTTTGAGGTTGACAGTTGACTGACTGCGGCTACTGTGAAGTTCAGCTGGTCTTGGACTTGTCTTGGACTGGTCTGAGGAGGAGGTACACCATCTGTGGAAGTTTTACTTATCTTCGTAGCCTAGTTCGCCACTTACCCTAACGGCATATGATCTCTTGAAAGCGCTGGACTGCAGGAAAGAGCTACAGTTTGAGAGTGCGGGGCACAGTCTTCCGGACTGCCTAAGTAAAGTCAAGGTCATAATTTCGCTCCTGCTTTATGCATTAACTCATGACAGCTGAGATCCACTTGTAAACAGACAGCTAAATGTACTTCCGGATCGCGCAACGTAACGTCGAAAAGTTATTTGATGACGCAACACGCTGCGCAGCGCCCTGGCGTTTTAGCAGAACTAGATATAACAACAACAACAACAACAATAATAATAATAATAAGAAGAAGAAGAAGAAGAAGAAGAAGACATTGTTTATTGTAAACAGAATAGAGTGTAGAACTGTCTACCGATCCTATATCAAACAATGAAACATATATGAAGAAAATTAGCTTTTAGATCAGGATCCTAATACTTTATCTCATTTTGAATACAATCAATGAAAGGCTTCTGCAGTGTCTAGAAGCTTCTTTATCACTGTAAAATCTAAAAAGAAGCATCAGTATTTTGGCCATTAAAAAGGCAATTATGCTAATAAAATGCCATGTATAACTGTATAAAAGTGTGCTGAAAATGCATTTAGTTGGTAGTTATAGATTCTTTAGATTGGTTTTAAGATTATGTACAGCATAATTCATATTCAGCAGCTAGCCTACTACCCGACATCATCCATATATGTTGACATGGAAAACAGTTTTATATGACAGTTTATTTTCTTTCCGCGATCAGAGGATGTCCCCTCACCAGAAGAGAATCCATCTTACGGTCAAAGGCCTGTCTGGGCACTGTAATCCCTGCAACAAAAGCATGAAAGCCTGGGATGTTACAATGTCAGCCACTAGATGGAGTATGTAATGTTTCTGCAACATTTGTTCCGAAGTAGCAATTTGGCACCCTATACCTACAGCTTATGTCTAATCATTGTTGCACATGTATGCTCACACACACACACATGCACACACACACACAAATGCACGCACGCACACACACACACACAGACACACACACACATACAGACATGCTTCTGGCACCTTGGTGAACACACACTGATGATCCAACTTAAGCTGAGATGTAGTGAGTTAGTAGGTGTGACAGGCAAAAGTATTCAGCACTGAAACACGTTATTCTCCTGATCTGGCCACACTGTGTGGGCTTTGTAGAACATTGTGTTTTAAGTTGCTCTTCATTTATTGCAATTATGGGAAAGTGATGTTAGCTCTGGCCAAAAAACTGTAATAGCCTAAAATATAACACTTCAATCAGTGTCAGCAGTTCAGCTAAGCCACAGACACACCTGTTGAATCTCTAAAAGGTGGTTACAGGGTTCAATGATAGCCCATACCTCCCACATTGAATCTGAAGTGGTTTTAGACCACAGGCGTGGTATCATTGCTTGCTCAAGTTTTTGCATGCATGGCACATGAGTGTGGGGGGGGGTATACTTGTATAGATTTTGGTATCAATGTGCATGTCTCTGGATGTGTGTTAAATGCATAGAAGTCTCACTGTTTGCGGCATTGTGAAAAGATCTGGAACTGAATAGGGCTCTCTGAGTGGACAGTTATTTATGTACTCAAAAGATGGATCACCCTTTGAGAGTAGGGGTCAATTTGGGTGAGCGTACAGTACCACACCACAGCAAAATCCTGGTGCCATAAAGTACACATATTTCATGTGTGTGTGTGTGTGTGTGTGTGTGTGTGTGTGTGTGTGTGTGTTTGTGTGTGTGTTTTATGAGGCATGATATTTATGTGTGTGTTGAATGCTATGTACGCACTTGTCTCCCAGGGCCGATACGCAGGGGAGGGCCAGTAACGGAAATAGTTCCCATGGTTACCAGTACATTGACTGTGGAGTGCGTCACTGGTTCCCGTGGGGGCAGTCTGCTGTGGAGAGTCATAGCCCACAGACTAGAACTACTAGGTTCAAATAACTGCAGATACACTCAGGCCTGTAGGGGTGAGCATACACACACACACACACATCCCGACCCCTAAATCCTCGAGACACCACACTATGTGAACAACTCTTGAGGAATGGTGTGTCATTCTTTCCTTCAAGACTGTCTCTCTGACACCCTCTGGTTCTGATCTGGGAGAAGATAGGTTGTTGTTTGTAATAGTGTGATTTTGATGCCACAATGGGAGAAGACTGAACTTGTCCTTGGTGCTACTTTGTTACTTGTTGTTCCACGTTTTCTCCTCTATCTTGGTGGGAAAATGATCAGAATATGCCAAACCTCTAAGTCTAACGGAAAGGTATGGAATGTTCTCAGCAGTTTTGGTACAATAGACAAGCTATTCTCCCAGCTGCCGTTTGGTTGCCTCGATAAGCTTTGACATGCAAACACACTTTACTTGGCCTATAATCA
This sequence comes from Alosa alosa, assembly GCF_017589495.1. NCBI lineage: Eukaryota > Metazoa > Chordata > Actinopteri > Clupeiformes > Clupeidae > Alosa > Alosa alosa. Next base: position 26,105,982 of record NC_063199.1, read on the forward strand.
GCATGCGGGGGTGTCGGACTGGGGGTAAAACCAGTACTGATTACTAGGGCCCCAAGAGGAGGGAGGGCCCTTGAAAAGTCTGGAATATATTTTATTATATTTATTATGGGGGCCAATCGGGACTGGCTATGCATAGGGCCTGCTACGCCCCTATTGGTATGTAAAGAATGTCTTGTCTTATTGTTTGCGTCCCTCCGCTTGCCTAATTATAGCCGTATCCTGGCCACAGTTGCATAACGGACTTCGTGTTGACTTGAGAAGACATGTGGCTGTTCCCCCCGCCCTCAGCTGCGCGGAGTGCGGGTGAGCTGGAATTCACTGACGTCAGTGGAGGAGCTCAGAGCTCAGATGAACGCGAGAACATTGCGGACACGCGCTCCGAGCACACGCGCGCTCAGCATCTCTGTCCCGTCCCACCGGACAGCTGCGGAAATTAAAAAACATTACACTCGTGTCCGGCAACATTCTGTTTTATGTGTCACAATCCAGAGGAGAGGACAAGGACCAGAGCTGACACTGAAAGAGGTCATTTCTAATATCCCGGCAACAAAAGAAAGGCAGAAATCGTAGTGTCCTGACGGGCTCCGATCAACACAAGGACTCCGCATTATTTTACCTTCGGTAAGTTAACTGTGACGCATAGCATTGTTGTTAGTATTGGATGTGCGAGGAAATGGAGCAGTAAACACCAAGTTAGTCGCTCGTCTTGCGACATTTTCGGGTACCGCTTGTTTAACGTAAATGCGTAAATCATACAATCATATATACTAAGTCGATACTGCAAATGAAGGGACGAGCTAAACGTGTAGTAACGCTTGGTTAGATGCTACCATGTTTGCCGTTCGGTTCGGGGCATAGCAAACCTTCTGAGAGATGCAATGGCCTGTACACACACACATCAAGCGCGCGGATCAGACAGCGTGAGTGCGCACTGTCCGGTGCCTTCTGGCAGTGACGCAGAAAGTTCCCAGCGACGGAACATGCCGCTGCACGCTGGAATCTGGGTCTTGCCAACACGACGCTGTCAATGAATTGTCGTTTTTTTCTCTTATTGACACGAATATATTTGTTTGTTTATATTTACATGTGTGTGTTGAGAGTGTGGGAGGCATGCGAATAAAGCTTTAGACCACTCAAATGAGAACTGACAGATTCGGTGATGCAGGTAACGAGCAGAGGGTACCCACAGGCCTCTCATTAGTAGGGTGCAGCAGAGCAAGCAAACACTCTTGTGTGTGTGTTTGTGTGTGTGTGTGTGTGTGTGCCTGGGGTAGTGTGCTATTTTGTTGTACCATTTCATATTTGTATGTGGCTGTCTGTGAGAGTGAACACTGATAGATGCACTAGACATGTCTTCCAACATCATTTAGCACCTCCAAGAAGAACTTCTACCCAGCCTTTGACACAGAGAGGGAACTCTCTGTGTCAAAGGCTGGGTAGAAGAGCTAGATTATACAGTAGATCTAGAAGGGCTAGATCAGGGGTTCTCAAAGTTTTGATTGATGAGGGCCAATTCAGGAACCCAACATTGAACTGAGGGCGGCCAAAGGGGGGGGACCTGGAAAATAAATCCTATTTGTAATCATTTTAATGACCAGGTTGCATCTCTACAGTTTATATTTATTGCATTAAACACATTTTAATTCATAACTGAGGCTAAACCTGGCAATACTTGTGAAAATCTTGCAATGCACACACAATCTCTACCCTCAACAGACAAATGTGGGATATAACAGTCCTGTGTGCAGTCCGTTTCAGCTTATTTAGAACAAACAGTCTCAGTGGGCCTTGCTTATTATCAGCATAGGCCTTATTCAGGGCCAATTCCAGCTACCAAAGCACCACAGGAAAACCTGACGGCCACTAAACACCACTAAACCGAGATTCATTCTTTTCAAAGCACACAGTACAGTTGTACAGTTTTAACAGTTTTACAGATGTTATCAGATGTTATCGCGGGCCGCCATTGGCCCCCGGGCCGCACTTTGAGAACCTATGGGCGAGATTATACAGTATTAAACAAGCGTGTCACAGTAGGCCCACTTATGACAAGACTCAACACAAAGACATTCTACATGACCGAGAACATAGAGTTCATACTAAGTATACACAACAACATTACGGGTTGAGCATCACTGACAGCCAGACAAGATAAAGCCAGAGGAACAGTTTTTTTTTGCAGAAAGCAGCCTTGCATGTGAGGGCCGACCATGCCTTCCATATGAGGCAAAGGTTGCCTACATCGTGGCAGTTGACCCAGGAACAGAGCAGAGAAGGCCCCATGACAGTTGCTCTCTGGGTGAAGTGTTTATGTGGGCTGCCTGGGCCGTTTGGGATAGTACATGCTGTCCTTGTCATGGCTGTGCAAATAAGGTCACGTAAATGAGAGGTTGGCATTGGTACTGCTGTGAATGGGATTTGGGTTGTGGATTGGCTCTATAGGCTATTGAGCCTGTGTATCAGGAGCAGTAATGTACTCCAGGTCAATGCAGTTAAACCACAAGAACACTCCTTGTACTTGCCCTCCCTCCCCCCATCTCTCTCTCTCTCTCTCTCTCTCTCTCTCTCTCTCTCTCTCTATCCTCTCTCTGTGTTTCCGTGGAGTTGTCTAACAGCTGAGTGACCTCAGCTTCATGAATACTACATGAATGGAGCTAAAGGAGATGAGATCATTTCTGTTCACAAGCCCATCTCCTCCCTCTTCGCCACCCTCTGTGTCCCCCTCTTTACATCCCTCTCTCTCTCTCTCTCTCTCACTCTCTCTATTTTTGGTCCCTCTCTCCATCCCGGTCTTCTCTCCCTCTTTCCATGTCATTGTCTTCCCCTGTTCCAACCCCTCCCTCCCTGGAAGACGCTGAATGAGTCATATTCTCTATTCACACTCCTTGTGTGATGCATGTCACACAGCAAGGCTTACAATAATTGAATGTGCTGCTGAGGGATGTGTGTGTGTGTGTGTGTGTGTGTGTGTGTGTGTGTGTGTGTGTGTGTGTGTGTGTGTGTGTGTGATGAGAGAGAGGAAGAAAGAAAGAGTGAGTGAGTGAGTGAGTGAGTGAGAGAGAGAGAGAAGTAGAGAGCTCTTTAACTATGTAAGGCGCTGACCATAGAGCTGCTATTCTGCGGTCAACCTGCAGCAACACTATGCATCCCGGCCACCCTGTGCCCACATCCTAAAAAAAGTCCTTTACAGTGACCAGTGTGTACGTGCGTGTTATGTACTCTGTGTGTGTATGTGTTGCATAATGGTGATCCTCATGAGAGGCCTATCAGTAGGAAACGTGTGTTTTATGTGTGTGTTTTGTGTGTGTGTGTGTGTGTGCCTGGGGTAACTTTATTTTTGTTGTACCATTTCATATTTGTATGTGGCTGTCTTGAGAGGAACACTGATAGATGCACTAGACATGTCTTCCAACATCATTTAGCACCAATTAAAAAGAACTTCTGCCCAGCCTTTGACACAGGGAACTCTCTGTGTCAAAAAACTAGTAAACTTAGATATACAGTAGATCTAGAAGGGCTAGATCAGGGGTTCTCAAAGTTTTGATTGATGAGGGGCCAATTCAGGAACCCAACATTGAACTGAGGGCCAAGGGGGGACCTGGAAAATAAATCCTATTTGTAATCATTTTAATGACCAGGTTGCATCTCTACAGTTTATATTTATTGCATTAAACACATTTTAATTCATAACTGAGGCTAAACCTGGCAATAGCAGTAACGTGAAAATCTTGCAATGCACACACAATCTCTACCCTCAACAGACAAATGTGGATATAACAGTCCTGTGTGCAGTCCGTTTCAGCTTATTTAGAACAAACAGTCTCAGTGGGCCTTGCTTATTATCAGCATAGGCCTTATTCAGGGCCAATTCCAGCTACCAAAGCACCACAGGAAAACCTGACGCCACTAAACACCACTAAACCGAGATTCATTCTTTTCAAAGCACACAGTACAGTTGTACAGTTTTAACAGTTTTACAGATGTTATCAGATGTTATCGTGGGCCGCCATTGGCCCCCCCGGGGCTCCCTTTGAGAACCTATGGGCTAGATTATACAGTATTAAACAAGCTGTCACAGTAGGCCCACTTATGACAAGACTCAACACAAAGACATTCTACATGACCGAGAACATAGAGTTCATACTAAGTATACACAACAACATTACGGGTTGAGCATCACTGACAGCCAGACAAGATAAAGCCAGAGGAACAGTTTTTTTTTGCAGAAAGCAGCCTTGCATGTGAGGGCCGACCATGCCTTCTTCCATATGAGGCAAAGGTTGCCTACATCGTGGCAGTTGACCCAGGAACAGAGCAGAGAAGGCCCCATGACAGTTGCTCTCTGGGTGAAGTGTTTATGTGGGCTGCCTGGGCCGTTTGGGATAGTACATGCTGTCCTTGTCATGGCTGTGCAAATAAGGTCACGTAAATGAGAGGTTGGCATTGGTACTGCTGTGAATGGGATTTGGGTTGTGGATTGGCTCTATAGGCTATTGAGCCTGTGTATCAGGAGCAGTAATGTACTCCAGGTCAATGCAGTTAAACCACAAGAACACTCCTTGTACTTGCCCTCCCTCCCCCCATCTCTCTCTCTCTCTCTCTCTCTCTCTATCCTCTCTCTGTGTTTCCGTGGAGTTGTCTAACAGCTGAGTGACCTCAGCTTCATGAATACTACATGAATGGAGCTAAAGGAGATGAGATCATTTCTGTTCACAAGCCCATCTCCTCCCTCTTCGCCACCCTCTGTGTCCCCCTCTTTACATCCCTCTCTCTCTCTCTCTCTCACTCTCTCTATTTTTGGTCCCTCTCTCCATCCCGGTCTTCTCTCCCTCTTTCCATGTCATTGTCTTCCCCTGTTCCAACCCCTCCCTCCCTGGAAGACGCTGAATGAGTCATATTCTCTATTCACACTCCTTGTGTGATGCATGTCACACAGCAAGGCTTACAATAATTGAATGTGCTGCTGAGGGATGTGTGTGTGTGTGTGTGTGTGTGTGTGTGTGTGTGTGTGTGTGTGTGTGTGTGTGTGTGTGTGTGTGTGTGATGAGAGAGAGGAAGAAAGAAAGAGTGAGTGAGTGAGTGAGTGAGTGAGAGAGAGAGAGAAGTAGAGAGCTCTTTAACTATGTAAGGCGCTGACCATAGAGCTGCTATTCTGCGGTCAACCTGCAGCAACACTATGCATCCCGCCACCCCTGTGCCCACATCCTAAAAGTCCTTTACAGTGACCAGTGTGTACGTGCGTGTTATGTACTCTGTGTGTGTATGTGTTGCATAATGGTGATCCTCATGAGAGGCCTATCAGTAGGAAACGTGTGTTTTTATGTCTGTGTTTGTGTGTGTGTGTGTGTGTGTGTGTGTGTGTGTGTGTGTGTGTGTGTGTGTGTGTGTGTGTGTGTCCTTGTTCCAGTACGAAATGTGAGCTTAGGGAACTGCAGGTCAGAAGCCAGGAAGGCCTGTACTGTGGTGTTTCCTGTATAGTGGAACGCCCTCTGGTGTCTCCTGGGTGGACCACTGCTCTTCTCTGTTCTACTCACAGAACCTACAATAGGGCCCCTTTTTTACGCATTGTAATGATGATAATAATAATAATAATAATAATAATAGTAATAACAATAATACTACGTCTACTACTACTACTAGTAGTAACTAGATGTACCGCAGAACGGTACAAAATATGACCGCCGCCAAGTCCAGCACATTTTTTCCACAAAAATAAATCACGCTGAAAGGCCTATATGATTCTAACTGTCTCACTAAATTGCATTATCCACACTAAATTCTCACTGGTATCTGCTAGACAACAAGTACCAAAACATGATTAGTTCATAGATTTCACATGTAAAATTCATTTTATACAACCCCACCTCCATCTTGCCTGTTCATAATTCTGAGAAATTTTTGAATTGTGTGCATGTGTGCGTGTACAAGTTTATGTTTTTGTGTGTGTGTGTGTGTATGCGTGCTTGTGTGTTTGCCTGCGTATGTGTGTTTGTGCATGTGCATGCATGCGTACAGTGATGGCCAAAAGTATTGGCACCCATGCTAAAGTTGACTGAAAAGAGGAATATAAAATCATCTTTTGGAAATTGATCTTAATGCCTTAAGTGAAAAATGAGGAAATATCTAACCTTTAAGGACACCAATTGTCTTAGTGAATGAAAAATGTATCATAAATAAATAAATGGTCTTCCTTAAAATACAGGGGTCATAAGTATTCCCACCCCTATGTTAAATTCCCATAGAGACAGACAGATTTTTATTTTTAAAGGCCAGTTATTTCATGGATCCAGAATACTGTGCATCCTGATAAAGTTACCTTGGCCTTTGGAATTAAAATAGCCCCACATCATCACATACCCTTCACCATACCTAGAGATTGGCATGGGTGTTATTTCAGTTAGCCTATTAGCTGGTTTGATTTGCATTAAGCTCAATGAGCATCAAACCAGCTAATAGGCTAACTAAAATTGTTTTTTTGCACATGTGTGCACATGGAATGGGTTAACATGACCCCTGGAGGCAAACATACGGAAAAAATTGGTCATCCTAGGCCCTACGGTTCTCAAGATATTTACAGAAAACTGTGTCTGCCCTACCCTCCTTTCGGGGGGTGCAGTCCAGCGGGGGCTACAGATCAAAAAGAAAAACGATGGTTCCATGCTATCCATGTGGGGTTACATGCCCACCAAGTTTCGTCTACCCCGGTCTTTCAGTGTCCCGGGAATCCTTGACGGAAATTTGGACATGCGAAAAAGAAAAAAAGAAAAAAAAAAGAAATCTGACTAAACCTAAACGCCGCTTCGCTGCGCGGCGGTCATAATAATAATTATAATTGAGTTACGTTTTTCAACGTTTTCGGCTTTTTCAAACCAAAGGTACCAAATATGTGAACTGATCACAGAAAACACTAACAAAACAGAAATACATTAATGCTTAAATGCTTAATACATAAATACTTAAATGCTTAATACATAAAATGATATTTCTACATTCTTTGCTAATCTACACTGAAATGATATACAGAAATAATCAAATCAAGGTTTGCTTTGAAGAAATTGAAGTAGATGGGTAAAAATAGAGGTTAGAATCACCTTAATCCCTCTATACACTGTACACAGACACAGACACACACATACACTGTACACAGTCACTCACCCATGGATAGCATTATCACGTGTGCCAGTGTCGTCCTTGAAGTCACTTGTGCCAAAAGTAGAGGATTACATCCTTTTCCCAAATTAGCTGGATGCTGCCAGTGAAATAACAAAGGCCTTCCAGCGTGGTTCTTATGAATATAGCGTTTGTCTGGGGGTAATGACAGGCTTCTTTACTAATGAGACAGCAGCCATAACAAGCCCGACGTGACCTCTCATTCCCACAGATATCTCAAACAAGTTTTTGTTGTGTTTGTTCAGCTGCCGGTTATGAAAGGATCTGACATTTGTGAGGTGGGTCGCCAAAGGTGTTGAAACGACTGTGTAAGAGAAGTTTTAGCTGAGGTGTATAAATGAAATCTAACACTGCCAAGGCAGGTTCCACCAAGCATTATAGAGCACTACAGAATCTTTTCAGTAGAATCCTTTGGCTCTAGCACCTACATACATAAGGTGTTTCTCAAAGTCGAGGATGCTTCTTTGGTTGAACTGGCCCTTCCGAGGCAGGTCCCTCAGAGATGTGGTAAGGTTCCTCCTTAGCATTTGGAAAACACACAGCAGAACAGAGCGTAGATATTGTACACATTGTGTATCCACCTTAATTGTGAATACTTCAGTCCGGTTTTCATTTTCCATCCATTCTGTTTACATAATACGTTAGTTAGTACCTTTATGAATGGTCGAAATTGTTGCCAAATTCAGGAAATCACCTCGCAATATGGGGGACTATGGGGGTATATTTCACATTTTTTCACTATTATCAATTTGTTAGCCAGTAGTTATTTGAATAATAACTGTATTAAGGTCATAAAGCACACAGCTCATTGGATAAACATTGGGTTTCTTTATGTTGTCATACATATTTTTTTTTTTTCTATTTTGAATGTTATTTGATGAAAAACACCTTAATGTGTATTGTAACACTTGTCTGTTGCTATGGTGTTATAAAAATCTCATAATTCCAAATCAGATATAGGCTACATGCGTGGGACTATTTTGTTTAGTGTAGAGTAGTAGTTGTATCACACAGGATTACGTGAACTTTCTTGCAACATGGCTTCTAGTGGAGAGTGTATTAGTAATGCCAATCCACAGTCTTCAAAATGTACTCTGTCTACAAGACAATCGTCTTGGATATTTAGTTTGGACAGTGGCCTTGTTCAGGATGACTCGATTATCACTGGATCCCGTTTTCCAAACTGTCGCCAAGTTCTCAGTTGCTTCATGTGGATCTTTTGCTTCATGTCATCTTTCAGATGGTTCATCAGAAAACAGAACAAAGTGGGAATCAGCAAATATCGTACAGTCCCAGGTGTCCAGCTTTTATAAAAAAGCCAACATTCATTTGATATCAGAAAGGAAAGCCTGTGAAAAAATCATTAAACTTTTAAGTATAAGTATATGTACTCAATTGATCCCGTGAGAGAAACTGGACTCTGCATTTATCCCAATCGATGTTCTTCACCAAGACTTTTGCTCTGTGGCCACAGAACGCTGAAAGCTTGGTGAAGAACAAGGAGGACTTGTTATTTCTGGAGTCCTCCATGAAAAATGACCACCAGGCCTCATTTGGTTCATTTGATAAGGCATTAGCTGACCACATAATATATTGTTCTCCAGCCTTCAAATTTGGTACTGGCAAAACCCATGACAGCAAGCTTTTATTGATAGTTTACTTTCTGGCAAAGGCAATTTTTATTGCACCTTCCCCGAAAATGTACACTACTGTCATATCTCAGGAAGTAATAAAGATAGAGACACACAACTCACATCAAATGATGCGAAAAGTCCATATTTATATTCAACTTCCATTGACATTATAGGGCTAGTATTTTTGCTGTTATTTAAGAAAAAAATATATTTTCAGCCTAGCTTTATGGACGTCTTTAGTTGGAAACTTCAGAGGCTCGGTGGGCCACTTAAACATCAATAGAATTCAATCAAATTTCTCATGGAAGTTTTATTTGGTTAATGGAACAAAATTATTCTAGGGACAGATTGATTTTCAATTTTTTTTCAAAAAGTGAGGCGGATGATGCACCCTAACGTTAGTGCAGTCTCAGCAGGCTAACTAGAATATTCTTCAAATTGTATTTCTTTCCAAATATTGTCAATTCTGCACTCAATATGGATATTCTGTATAATGTATGACTTGTTCTGTATAAGTTTACTTTTACATGGCTTAGGATGCACAGATATTATCCTGAATTATGAATTATCCTGCTCTGGCGCTGTTACTGGACACAATGGCTGTTACTCCTGCTGTTCCAGCACTTTGTTGAAATTGAAATATCTAATTCTAGATTTCTAAAATTAGAAAAATTTACCTCAGCAATTATCCTCATCACATTAGGAACAAATTTCAATTGCCCTGGTAAACATCTCTTTCACATGATTATGGTATGAGAGTTCATAATTGTACAAAATATTTTCTTTGCACATTTACAGTGAAATTGAAAGACATTTACATTTAAATAAATACTGAACTGTGCTGTTACTGAAACCCTCTTGAATGCATACATAGGATCATGGGTGTTTTAAGAACACTGAGGATACACACAAGCATCCTTGAAAAACACACACACAAACACACACACATACAAACTCACACACTGGCAGTGTTATAACTTATCCTATTTTGTGTTACAGGCTATGACATCACACTAGACCTATCCAAGCCCCCCCACACACAGAGTCCATCATGTCTGCCCCTGGCACTCGAGACGGCGGCGGCACTGGCATCGGGGGAATCTACGAGCTCCTTGGCCGCACCTTGGGCCGCGGGCACTTCGCCGTGGTACACCTGGCCCGCCACATCCCCACCGGCCAGCGGGTGGCGCTCAAGGAGATCGACAAGCAGCGCGTGGAGGGCGCCGAGCCCGAGGGGGCCGGTCGCCTGCTCCAGGAAGTGAGCTGCATGAAGCTGCTCCGCCATCCGGGCGTGGTGCGCCTCTACGAGGTCATCGACACGCCCACCAAGCTCTACCTGGTACTGGAGCTGGCCGAGGGTGGCGACCTCTACGACCTCATCCTGCGGCACGAGGCCGGCTTGGGCGAGGCTGGCGCCCGGCCGCTGTTCGCCCAGGTGGTACGCGCCATCGCCTACTGCCACCGCATGCACGTGGTTCACCGCGACCTCAAGCCCGAGAACCTGCTGCTCTTCCCCAAGCAGGGGGCACTCAAGCTTACGGACTTTGGCTTCAGCAAGCGCTTCCACCCGGGGACCAAACTCACCACCAGCTGCGGATCGCTGGCCTACTCCGCCCCCGAAGTGCTGCTGGGAGAGGAGTACCATGCACCTGCTGTGGGTGTGTGTGTGTGTGTGTGTGTGTGTGTGTGTGTGGACAAATAACAATAACATAACAATAAGTCTGTAAGTAATGTTTGCAAATCATTTACTGACAATATTGCTGATGCTCAACACAGGAATAGCAGACAGGAATAGTATTTAATTAATTCATTTAGAAAAGGTGTCAAATGTCTTTTGGTGCTAATGAACTAAACTGACATATGGTCCACCACTTCATATGTTTGTCTGGGAACTTCATCATCATGGTCCGCACAGGCGCACACAAAAGCCTACTGTTTATTACTGTTTAACGCTACTACTGTTTATTACTGTTTAACGCTGCAGTCCGTACATTCAGTACACATCTGAATTGAACCTAACATCCTGTACCTAAACAGTTCGGTACGAATATGTGTACCTTTACACCGCAAGTGTGTGTGTGTGTGTGTGTGTGTGTGTGTATGTTTCTGTGTGTAGGTTAGAGCAAGTGTGTGTATGTACCAGAGCAAGGATTAATGAGTTACCACTGCTCAGAAAGTTATCAGTATGGTGTTATTCTCCCTCTACTCCATACACACACACACATACAGACACACACACACACACACACACACATACAGACACACACCACGACACACAGTGTCCTATGCACACTGCAGTTGAGGGAGTAAGACTTCAGGCCTGTTCTCTGAGAGAACAGCACATCTTCTGTGCTCTGGCTGCCTTGTTCTCCCTCACACACACGCACACACATACACACAGAGCTTCGAGCTTGTTCTTTGTCTTGCTCATGTGAACTGCCTATGTCTGGAGCCAAAGGTGAAGATAGCAATAGGTTTTGCCTGTGTGTGAGAGTGTATGTGTGTGTGTGTGTGTGTGTGTGTGTGTGTGTGTGTGTGTGTGTGTGTGTGTGTGTGTGTGTGTTGTTTTGTGTGTTGTTTTGGTGGGAGAGAGAAACAATGGGAAAAGGGGAGAGTGTGTTGACATTATGTAAAGTCTTCGTACTCACAGCACTCAATGCATTTAGACAGAAACTCTCATCAGATTCTCAAAATTTTAAGTGTGTCTCATAATTTGAAAAGTATCAAACTAACAGCACAAATCAAATAAGTCATTAAGAGTTCTTAAAGTTGATACAATTAGTCTGGCCTTACCAAAGGATTTTCATATATAAAAAATATACAAATGCTGAGATTGTATGACATGTCTACTGATCAACTGTATAGTTGTTGTACAAAACAAAATGTTCAGACGGTGAAAGAAGCATTTGATTTGTGTTATGTGATAGGCCTGGTCTATCAATGGATAATGGATTTAATTCCACCAGCTGCTGTTGTAAAAGAGTAGGACTGCACCACACACACACACACACACACACACACACACACACACACACACACACACACACACACACAAATACACAAACACACACACACACACAGAGACACACACACACACACACACACACACACACACACACACACACACACACACACACACACACACACACACACACACACACACACACACACACACACAGACACACAAAGAGAGACACACAAATACACAAACACACTAAACTGCAGCTGATGTTAAGTGTATTGAACCCAAAATGAGTCTAAAACTGCACGCATTCGAGGCGAACACAAGTTATCTTAATAATCTGTGGATTTGCACTCAAGCGGGCACAAAATCAAGAGCTGTAAAGCCACCAAGCCCAGGAGGTAATCACACGCCGACCCAATTCTACGCCGAGAGCGACAGGGGATTACAGTAAACTGAGAACGTGATAAACTCAACTCCAAGACTCACTGAAGAACATTTGGAAAAAATGCGGGTTTAAACAACGTGTATAAAAAAGACACTAGATTAAATGTTTACTGAGAATATAGGTGAGCACAGCGAGAAGATGACCCATATTCTCAGTCTCGCGTAGGTGAGCCAAATGCAAATCATTCTATTCTGGGTTGGAATGTAGGTGATAGCAGTCCACAGGATTCCTTGGGGGTATTTCTACTCAGTATCACCCACTAGTGACTCTAGCAGCTCAGGGTCTACAGTGTACACTTTTTTTTGTTTGTTTGTTTTTCAGGTATATACTTGTTTATTTACTTATTTGCTGTAAGTGTTAATGATGTTTTCTAAACAAAGTTCGGGAGGAGCCCATACAGTAGGGTTGATTGACAGCCATCCATGAGCGGATTATGAACTTTTTGGCCCCTGGACCCAGATGTATTAAAGGCCCCTCACTAATTGTCGCATATGTAGGAGGGGAGGGTTGGGGGTCCTCCCCCAGAAATTTTTTAATTTGTTTGATGTGATTTCCTGTATTCTGGTGCATTTTGGGGATTGCCAATACTAAATTCAATCAGATTCATAGCCTTCATTGATATTGAGGCAATGATTCCATGCAAAGGCTTGGGCTTCAGGGCCCCCTGACCCCTTGGACCCCTGGGCCTGGGCCTGGGAGGCCCGTGCAGTAATCCATCCCTGCAGCCATCACTCACCCCACTTCCATTTGTAGAGAATAAAACCCTCCTTACTGCCCTTTACTGTACGTCATGCTGGAGTTGCAAAGCCTCCCACCTCCTCCCCTGTACATCACTCGCATGTGATCTCCACTATTGGCATCCCAGGATCATGGCCAGCTACAAAGCCAAACTCGCCATTCTCTGCACTCAGTCTAAGCAATCCGATGGGCAAACTAGTGAATGTAAGGTTAAGGTTGTAGACATTCTTCAGTAAGCACTCAGGTTCGGTCTGGCTCATGACTGACAATTACGCAATTTGCAGACGTATTCACCACAATATGTAAATCGGTCATAGCACATACGTTGGACAATTATTACAAGGGCCAAACTACCCAGAACAACTCCGGTGCCCTGTTCAAGGGTGCATCGTTGGCAGCTGGCTACTGCATGCTAGTCTAGCTAGCTTCTTATTCACTACGCTACTACCGCCTCAATTGTGTAACAATTAAGTTTGCATGAGTCGGCCTAGAGATGCGCGTCTCTGCTTAGACGGTTAAGGGTAAATAACCAAAATAGACACACGTGGGAAATGAAAGATGAACTGATATGAGGATAGCAAAACAATGGAGGCATTTATGTGAGAGGAGAGGACTCCTGGGCCCCCAGCATCATGGCCATGTTCTGAGCTGCAAGCTGTGGAACAGGACGCTCTGGGAAACAAAAGAGATTTTGTATCACTGTGTCATCACTCGTGCTGTCTGCTGTTCTTGTGATTGTACTTGCTACGGTGCCTGTTTTAACTTGTGATTTCTGATTTAACTTCTGACCTTTCCTGTGTGTTTGTGTGTGTGTGTGTGTGTGTGTGTGTGTGTGTGTGTGTGTGTGTGTGTGTGTGTTTTACAGATATTTGGTCTTTAGGTGTAATTCTCTACATGCTGGTTTGTGGTGTGAGTCCATTCCAGGAGGCCAATGACAGCGAGACGCTCACCAGGATCATGGATTGCAGCTACACTGTCCCCTCACACATCTCCGCTGACTGCAGAGAGTGAGTGGCAGAAACACACACACACACACACATACAGACACACTTACAAACGTATACAGGCACACACACACACACACACACACACACACACACACACACACACACACACACACACACACAGACAGGCAAACAACACACACACACACACACACACAGTTCCTAAATTCTGAAGATGCTTTATTTATGTCACACATTGTAAAGTATAGCGAAGTCAACTGCAAATTATGCCAGAGTTTAACCATTTTCTCTCCCCATACCACCCTCTCTCTTTCTCTATCTCTTTCTCTCTATCTCCTTTTCTCTCCCCCTCTCTCTTTATCTCTTTCTTTCCCCTCTCAGTCTGATCTCTCTCATGCTACAGAGGGATGCTTGTTGCCGGGCGACCCTTGAGGAGATTGAGGGGCACCGGTGGCTACAAGGAGTTGTTCTGCCTCCTCAAAGCGTCATGGCAACGAACCCGGCGATAGCCCCGGTGACCCCACACAGCCTCATGGCCTCAGAGCACGATGCGATCCTGCAGAGCATGAGACACGTCGCCAGCGCTGCACACATCACAGAGTGAGCCCATATATAAGCACATATATGCTTTCACAGACACAAATACACATACATACGTATATATAGGCTATACGCACATATACGCTTTCACAGACACAAATACACTGCACATATACACTACCACAAACACACATACATACACATAGAGATGTACACATACACACTTTCACAGGCACAAATACACTACACATATACACTACCACAAACACACATGTATACACATGCACACGCACATACACTTTCACACGAACACAAATACACACACATATATACAAGCACACATACACACACATACATACACTCATGCATAATGTATACACAGACATAATCAGATTTTCACAGATACACTCTGTTGAGATCTACAACGTACCTCATATATATATAGTAATACCATGATTTGTCATTTTTCCATTGAGAAAAATAAAATAAATAAAACCTACAACAAACATCAATAAATAAGCATCTCTCTCTTTCTCTTTCTGCCCCCCCCTCTTTCTCTCTCTCTTTCAGGGCATTGGATGCGGACAGGTACGACCACATCACAGCTACCTACTACCTCCTGGCCGAGCGCATTCTGAGGGAAAGACAGCAGGACACAGAGACACAGACACGGTACTACTCACAAACACACACAGATACTAAGTACAAACCCCATCAAACACATACTCTCATATTCTCATACTCTTACTCATACACAGCAGGCTATTCACATTCTAAAGGCCCATTCACACCAAGAATGATAACGATAACGATAACTATAAATAAATATCGTTGATATGAATGATGACGTTCACATATAAACTATAACGACATGAAGAACGATATTGTTGTGGATCACTTTCAGAGCGATTTTCAGAACGATAAAAAGCTAACAGCCAATCAGAACCCATTGAATTGTAACTGTCACATTCATTAACACAAGGAGAGACTTTGTTTATCGTTGTTCAGTGTGAACGCTTTTATCGTTATGGTTATAGTTATCGTTATCGTTATCATTCTTGGTGTGAATAGGCCTTAACAGATTATAACACACATACAAAACATCCACTCACACTCACCAGTGTTGTAGTCAAGTCACTATGCCTCGAGTCCGAGTCCAGGTTCGAGTCTCCAGTGTTCAAGTCCGAGTCAAGTCCAAGTCATTAAAAAAAAATCCAAGTCAAGTCCGAGTCGAGTCCACTACTCATCCGAGTCAAGTCCAAGTCGAGTCATTTGGCGCCACAAGTTAACCTCTGTTATTGTAGGAACATGGCGTGATGTGTGATGTATGACCATGTGTATGATATGAAGCAGTAACACTCCATTGCACTAATATTAATAATAAAAATAATTTAGATATTAGAATCCTATACCAAATAATATTCTACTGACAAAAAAAGTTGAGTCCTTGTCTCAATTTCCGTGTCTGCATGGTCGGAATGTACAAGTCCAAGTATGAGTCCAAGTTCAAGTCATTCAGTGCTCAAGTCCAAGTCAAGTCACGAGTCTCTAAATTTAGCTCATGACTCGGTCTCGAGTACTACACTGACACTCACACACATACACCAACAAGCATATAGAACACAGTGTATACATAAATTGTATGTTATCTGTGCTTATCACATGTGTAATCTATCTATGTGTTTTTGTTGTGTGTGTTTTACAGTAGCATATCCGAGCCTTTGACTGTTATCATGCCAGATGACCCTGCGACCTTGCTCACCTCCTGTAATCGGCATGGCGTATCCGAATCCGGTGACCTCTCGAACCCGAGGGTCCCGTCACTGCAACAATGTCACATCAGTGACACTAAGCTCAGCCAATATGGTGCAGGACCACCGGCAGAACACAACATTTGTCCCACCTCTCCCGACGAGCCTCAGCCAATCAAGAATGTGCATGCCCTGCAGCAGATCTGTGAGGAAGAGGAAGAAGAGGAAGATGAAAATGACAGCGGCATGTATCTTACACACACACAACACGCACAAGAGCTGCCACACACCCAGGCAGCAATGGTCTCTCACTCTCCGACACCCCCCACCCATGAGAAACCCAGTGACCCAACCGTGGAGGAGAGAGGACAGAATATAGTGAAGCCCAATCACACACACGAAACCAAAGCAAACGACACGCCTGCCGCTGACAGAGCACACACGCACCAAGATGATGATTCGCTCTCACCTGAGTCTGGCACAGGTGCCCAGGTGCAGCCGCAGAGAGAGGTGGAGCTTAAGCATGAGGCGGAGTCTGGCAGCAGAGCTCCAGAGCTGCCGGAGAAGAACAATAACACGCCCCTTCCGTACAAGCCACTCCCCTCACCACGCCCCGCACACAAGAACCACTGTGTGGAGGAGGGCCCGGATGCCGTGGAGTCGGGCCGCACGTCCGTCAGCCCCGAGGCCGAGAGGGTGGAGGACGACGAGCTGCACACCGACCGGCGCTTGGCCAATCCGAAGCCCAGTGATTCCCGGCGGAGCAGCGGCAAGGAGGTGGGACCTGAGCTGTGGGCCAAGGGGCGTGGCGTGAGGTTGCGTGAGCGGCTGCTGCAGTTCCCGCTGTGCGAGAAGGCCTTGTCGCTCAACATCAACCCCGCCCCCAAAGAGAAGCTGCTACCCTTCGCGCAGTACAACTGCTGTCATGTACTGTGATGACACCCACGCCCATACCATAATTATCGCCTGTCCAATCCGGATGCGGATCTGATGTCAGATCGTACCCTGACCTGATGCATATCTGAGACCCTCCACAAAGATGACCTCTCCTCTTCTCACTTCAGCTGCTGGCACTTCCTATCTCTCTCACCTTTCCCGAAAATGAAAGCACCTCACTACTCTGAGCAGAGGTCCTACACTTCCTCAACTATATTAGCACCCAGGCTAGTCTGTATATAAGGCCTGTCACGCCACTGCTACCCATAATTAGCCTACCTGCAGTCTCCTATAAATGAGACATCTCACTCTGCGCTGCTATGTACATAGGCCTATTACAGTGGTATATCTGAAAAGAGATGAATTGTCCATAGTTGCATTGTGTATGGTTTATTTAAGACAAATGTGTAACCCTGTTTTTGTGGCTAGAAGCATGACAATGCCTAGCACTGGAAATTAGCTACAGAGGGAGTGTGTAAATACAAATTCGAAGCTCAGAGAGATTCATTATCAAGTAATGTGCTAATGCTAATATTTGTTGAGCGTGTGTGCTAATGCTAGCTGATAGCCTTGCATCGGTTTTGAAGTGTGCTGATAACCTATAACAATGTAAGCTCAGAGTAATGCAGTGTGTGGGGGGAGCTAAGTGAACTAATGCTAATATTAGCTCAGAGCAGTGTGTTGATTAAGGAATGTGCTAAAGCTTCTGCAGAGCAGTGGACTAACGAGAAAGTGTTGCATCCAGTGCTAATAAAGCTAAGAGCCAGCTAACCCTATAGGGGGCAGTGTGGAGCAGCAGTGGTATCACCCACACCTGCCCCCAAGTTGGTCAGGGTTCGATACCCAAAAAGTGGTAACAGAGTCCCTGTTGCTTTGGCTGAAAGGGTCTGCTTAATCCCTCTCGCTTTACTTTACTTAGATGTAGCCTAGCTGACTATTAGCAGAATCACTCTGTCCAGACAGTGATGTAAGCCGCTGATGTTAAAGTGGTGGTGCGGCTTTACCTCAGTCTTCCAGTGTCCCCATCTGCTATAGCCTACATTTATTTTTTCTTACTGAAATTCATATACTAAAACAAACGTTAGCACTCAAGAAAAGGTTACTGTAGTATAGAAGTCAAATGTAAGATGACTCCTATCTGTAAAAAAAACATGCAAGATTTGTGAAATAAGTCTTACAGAAGAAAAACACTGTAATAATGTATATACTTTGTTATTACCATGTGTTACTTGTATTTTATACAGTATCATTCATCTATATACAAGACCAGTTCTACACTCAGCTGTGCTGGTTATCAGAGGTGCTGTCCCTTGGGAAAGATTGATAGGTGCTCTGTCTTAAGCTCTGAACATTCTTGGTTCTAATGGTTTTGTGGACCCAGTGTTGGGACCTACAAGGTCACCAGGATGGCATATTTGTAATGTGGTCACTTCTCAATAGAATAGACTAGAAGGATGACCAGCAGATTTCGGCGTGTGTGACAGAAAGATCCTCTATAGGTCTGAATTGTGCTCTGTAGCACTCTCTGGTGGCTATCATGACCTCACCTACACTGAACTAAGCACCATAATCCGAGTTCATATGAACCTCCTCTCCCTGAGTCATCAGTGTGACTTAGCTGAGTTTTGTCAAGCGCCACCTTGTGGAAGAGAAGCTCAACAACAGCGAGGTTATTATCCCTTTCTCACAATACAGCCCCCACCACCACATACTGTAAACACCCTGTGTTTGTTTTCAGATTAGGATTTCATATTAACTGTCTCTCTGTGTGTAGTTTAGGGTTAGGCTAATTCGAGATCCTAGGCAGTCACTATCAGCACTGCTGCCCTTGATTGAACCCACACTACACCGGTGTATGCTTGTGTGTGTGTGTGTGTGTGTGTGTGTTTCTATTTTTCCTGTTCACACTCACTGATGTCATGTTTGGTTTAGAGTTCTCTGTCCTGCTGCTGTTCCCATGACCCCAAAAGCACACCTCTGTCTCAGAGACCATTTATTTTTATATTTGCCTAATAAAAGATGAGGAAAGAACAACACAACCCTGTAGCAGAGTGTTTATTGTGACAATTATTTTGTGATTGTACAGTGAATGACAATGAAACGGCACACAGAAGCTTTGTGTGTGTGTGTGTGTCCTGGCTGCTATGTGTTTACTTGAACCATTTGATTTAATAGTTAATAGTAACAATTTATGTAAATAATAACTGGATCTTACTTGAATCAACTGACAAATTACACAGAGTGTGTGTGGAGTTTTCCCTTCTAAGCCAGCACTTCATTTAAAATGTGAAAGGTAAAGATCTGCATAACACACAACATTCCTCAGGTAATACCTGGGAAGTTTGGTAATGCTGACGTGTAGGTGTTCCAGTATTTGATGATTTTGAGTTTTAAGAAAAGGTGTATTTGGAAACACTTCAAGTAAGTACAGAGGAGTTCATCTGCAGTAAAAGTGAGTTTGTGTTTTAACAACACTCAAACCTATATAACAAGTAGGATGCTTTCATCATATTTTAGCTACATGTGTCCTGTTACAGGTACATTTTCTTAAGAGCACCAAAAACAAAAGGCACTGGGTCATTCCATGTGAAATCAGCCTGATTTTGTTTGATGTCCAGGTAGATGCTCCTGGTAGAAAATGTAAAAAAAAGTCAACTGATTGGTGTTTTCACAGATAAATCCATATTTAAGCTTATGTCATTTGACCGGGAATGACATTATAAAGTATGTTGATTGTTTGCACACCAAAAACCATGCTTGAGTCTGAAGTTGTTACTAAGATAACCTGGTCTGAAGGCCACTTCTCAGAAATTGGGGTAGGTGTCTCAGAAATACTCACAATTTGGAGGTATAACTTTGCAGACATTCGTTTTAGATGTAGAGGCACACAATATAAGTGAATAAAGGAAATGTGAGGGGTTCAAGTGGGAAGGTTTTTCAAAATTGGCTCATTTCATATGGAATGATCCCCCAACAACTTAAATTAGAGGAGATATCTGCAGCTATCTGATATCTGCTCTTACATTTTCATCCTGAGGGTCTAAGAAATGTTTCTGAAGTTAAATATTCATTAAAAAATAATTTGGAAAATAAAAAAAATAGTTTCCTATTTCACCACACACAGAACAGCCTTAAATCCAATCAAGAGCTAGCAGTTGACTTAGCCAACACTTTGAAGATTGAAGCAAACTGAGGTCAATTCACTTCGAGAGACATATACAGTGAGAGAAAGCACACGTGACAAAGTGATTACCGGTAAATAACTTATATACTCAATGTACCTCTGGGAGACTGTGAGAGCTCCTGCAGGCTGCTTCCAGATGCTTTTGTTTGGCTGATTCACCCTAGTCTTGCAGGCTGACCCCAACCTTTGGTTGACCATGAGCGCAAACATCACTAATTATATGCATACACCATAGACTTAAACTAATTATATGCATTAGCTCCTTACAGTCAGAGCACATAAGAAGAGCATGCCTTCCTCAGTGAAATCCAATCCCAAGCTCCAACGTACATTTAATACTTCATGAGCATGGCTAAAAACGTTAAGGCAATAGGGTTCTCCTCTCTCTTCTCAGCTATTGTCTGGCTATAGTTATGTTGTTATGTATAGTTATGTTGTTATGTATAGTTATGTTGTTATGTATAGTTATGTTGTTATGTATAGTTATGTTGCTTAGTAGTTTTGAAGCCTTAATGTCTGCTTTCATGGCATTAGACTCTCTCAAGTCACACACTTTGTGAGAGATTACAACTCAGTTCTCTTAAGTGGTAAACACCCAGAGGATGCTCATTTCACACGCCACACCAAGGCTGTAAGTGTGAAACCAAACTTCACTAAAGTTCACTCAAGCAAGTGTCCAGGCAGTCTGCAAACATATTATAGGCTATGGTGAGACGCAGCTATCTAGCTTCATCATGCTTTGGCAAGACAATAACAAAGCATTACAGTATACTTCAATGCAGTGATATGTTTTTGTGTGGTGTTGATTATCAGTGATTATCAGAGATGTAAAAGTCCAGCTTTAGAAAGTAAAAGTCCTGCCATGTATTGGTTCTACCTGTGTGCTTAACACAGGTGATTTCACTAATTACCTGATCTACCTGGCTTAAGAGCTGTGCTGATTAGAATCAGCTGATTAAGTGAATGGTTGGAACAAAAATGTGGCAGGACTTTTACATTTTGAAGCCAGACATTTACACCTCTGATGATTACGATGGTGGTGTGGTGTGGTGGTCCTCTGTAGGAGGAAGCATAGATACGATATCCATGTGTAAGGCTTCATCTTCCTCTCCCTCCACCACATCTCTATCTTCTCCATCGCCTTCAATCTCCATCTGTCGTTAGAATCTTTGTGACAGGTTGTGCTATGGGTGGCTGTTGCTCACCTCTTGCTGGACGAGGCTGCTGGCGATGCACCAGCTCCTGTCTCCTCTCTGTGTGGATTTCAGAGCTTCTGCAAGTCAGAGAGGAAAAACATGGGAACACAACACGTACAGATGAGATGAGCACAGTGGAAGAAAACAGAGGAGGAACAGCTATAGGGGCACAGCACAACAGACTGGGGGTAGGTCTGCCCCCTACTGGCTATGGGAGGATAGGAGCAGCCAGAGCAACCAGAGCAACCAGAGCAGCTTCTGCTTTTGCCTATACCTCTGCCTCTGCTTATACCTATACCCAGTGGTTAAAGTGGGATTTGGCAGGTGGGGGAACCCTAAAATCCAGTGTCGGTGCAACAGGGAAAAATGACTCACCTTTGGACAACATATTGTGTATGGTGGTGTAGCAATACTTTTTGGACAAGAATTGATAGCTTCTTGGTCACCTCTGTACACACGAAAAATTAACTCACCATTTATTATGACCGCCCGCTAGGGATTCTTATATAGGGATTGTCAAAGTTTTTTTTTTTTTTTTCCCCGGTCATCTACTTCCTGAATTTTTGGTCAACGATACCGGGACAATCAACCACGGGGCACAGTGGAAATTTGGTGGGTATGTAGACCCACTAGACTTTTCTGGAAAAATTTTGTTTTGTTCGGGGCCCT
The DNA here is from genome assembly GCF_017589495.1 of Alosa alosa. NCBI lineage: Eukaryota > Metazoa > Chordata > Actinopteri > Clupeiformes > Clupeidae > Alosa > Alosa alosa. The sequence continues at coordinate 26,128,175 of NC_063199.1, forward strand.
CCCCCCGTGCTGGGCCCCGAACCCAAAAAAGCAGTTTTTCCTAAAAAACTACCTGAATCGTGGCACTGAGGATGAAGAATCTTTTATGGTATGTTGGTCTCAAGGGCCCACATCAACCTGGCCCATAATCACTCATTTGTGATTTGCACCCCCCCGGTAAAAAATGAAAATGCAATATTATTCTGCTTTAATCGCCCCTCTCTTCAGTTAAGATGTTCAGAACTGCACCAAATTGTATGTGTATGATTGACCTGGCATTCTCTGGGGGTATGCCAAGTTTTGTAGAATTTCATCCATGGGGGGGTCTAAAAAAAATTAGGTTATGTGTACATTTAGTGACTGTACACTCATTGGCCTGTAGATGGCGGTGCACACATATTCACATGCACACACACACAGGCACCCACATACTATCGGTATTAGAACGGCTGATACATAATTACAAATTCAGTAGGATTAAAAGAAATCCAAAATAAATATTCATCATCATCATGGCTGCATTTCCAGTATTGGCGATAAGTAGTCGTTTGTCCACTAGATGGCGCATCGTTGCAGAGAGATGTAATTTTGATGGAAGTTAAAAGTGGGTTGGAAAAACAATGGACGCTTCCTACAAGGACTGTACCGCAGAGAACGTCTAATAAGGATAGGATGATGTTCTCATGAAATGTAATTCCCATTTCTTCTTGAAGCCGAAATAAATCTGAGGATGTTTATCGGACATGCTTGGTTTTTACTGCAGGTATGTTAATCTTATAATATCAATAAGGACCTAGGTAATGTTACTGTTAGCGTTGGTTGAGTGATGGAGGCCAATTTGATTGATTGCATTTGTAGAAAACCATAAATGGGTTATACCAAGCAAATTGATAGCAGCACTGTAATTGTATCTTTTCGACTGTCATTTGTTGCGTGCTACAAAATCATTCTGTGCAATGGAAGATTTACCAAAGTTACACCGGTCTGATACAGTTTTGCCTATACATGCGTGAGACTGAGATGCCTGTTTATTTTGTTTTAAGTGCGTGCAGGATGTGAGAGGGGAATCGATGTGGTTTGATTCCAGCTTGGTAGTTGTAGTCTGTGAAATTAAAAAGCACGTGTGTGTGAAGTATCCAAACAATGACACCTTCATTTCATTATGGCTGCTTTAGCAACACACCTTAAGCTACTGTGTAGTGGGTCCCATTTAGAAGTGGCTACTCCATTCACTCTTTCCTTGACTCATGGAGCTGCGTGAATTTTATCACAACTTTTCGCCCACGATATGGCAGTTTAAGTCCGTTTGATACTGTAAGGCATTAAGCCATTGGTTTCAAAGGAGATTTTATTTGTGTCGCCAGCATAGCCTATTGACAATTTATGTTGTAAATAGGCATACCTTATAAGCCTACCTGTAGCTTAGGGAAGCTAACAGCTTTCTATTAGGATCTAGTTTGTTAGTTACAGTTTTGTCATAACTCCCTGATGCATTTTTGCATTTAGAATAGCCAGAGCGTGGATATCTCAATCGGAAAATTAAACAATATCGGGTGCCTATGGACTAGGCTGGGTGAACCCAGCCTGATCTGCCCGCTATTTATTTTTTGATTTCTTAAAAGATTGAGCTTGGTCTGGTGAAAGCCAGCCATGGACCTCAGTTACACAATGCAATGGAACATGAATCAGCCTATATTTGCACGAACAATAACGGACAACAGCTCTTCAACTTTGGCCCGTTAAAATGTGTATTGAACAGTCTAGCGACGCATTTCATCAAGTCCCATTTGGACATGTCAGTTATTTGCACCACTGGTTAGATGTAAAACAGCATTTCGTTTCAGACTACTGTTACTTAATTTGTGCATTGACAATAAAGTATTACATGAACTAAAGATGACTAAAATTTTATGTAGAAGAAGAAACATTCACAAAAAATCCATCCATCCAAAAATGACCTTTGTTTTTGATAGCTGTTGATGGACGGCATGGAACTGACAGAGATGTTTTTGTTTATAAATAAATAATTAAATAAATAACATTAGGCTGATACCTTTTGCTTTTCCCAAATACAATGTAGCCTACAGGTGTAAGTGACCTTTCATCAATCCAGTTGCAATGGATGAACTGTGATGAACTGCCCTACTTGTGATTGTTTAGAGATTTTAAAGGTTTTATAACAATGCTACATCTTCTTTGGCTATTCTACAATCTATTCACCTTTTCAGCACCAGTAGGCTACTTTCTGTGCAGCCGCACACACACACTCAGGCATGCCAAACAAGCATACACAAAAGTTTCAAGAGTGGGGGATGGAGTAAAATATGGAGACAAATTGAAGTGTGATTTATTTTCGCGGAACGGATGTACAGGACTGAGCGGCGGTCATATTTTGTACCGCTATGCGGCACATCTAGTTTTAACAATATCATCGCGCTATATCGTTGGTATGAAAGAATATATTTATTAATAATTTATCTGCGTTCCTCTCTGCCCCAAGACTTCCTTTTTAACATTCCATATGTTATCTTAATGCAGAGGAAGTAGATTGGGGCCCAAATAGAATGTTCAAGCATTGTTTTTGTTTACCTTGTTGAAAGGGTCTATAAAGACAGATAGAGGAGTCTATACCTATACCTTCATCACTGCCTCTGCCTATTCCTCTGCCTATACTTCTGCCTCTGCCTCTAACTCTGTACCTCTATACCTCTGGACTAGCCAGAGCAGCCTCTCTGAGCAGCTCAGTGGGTGGAGGGGTGGAGGATGTTGTGAATTCGTTTTTTGTGATTGATGACGTTATGGGTCAGGGGGTCATGAGTTACGCATCGAACTTTATTAATCTGTGAAGCCAGCGTGTTCTTTCCCCTCACCAACATATATAGCATAGGACAGAGGACAGGTGTGTTGGAGGAGACCCTACAGGTGTGTAGGACAGAGGACAGGTGTGTTGGAGGAGACCCTACAGGTGTGTAGGACAGAAGACAGGTGTGTTGAAGGAGACCCTACAGGTGTGTAGGACAGAGGACAGGTGTGTTGGAGGAGACCCTATACAGGTGTGTAGGACAGAAGACAGGTGTGTTGGAGGAGACCCTACAGGTGTGTAGGACAGAGGACAGGTGTGTAGGAGGAGACCATGTGTAGGACAGAGGACAGGTGTGTAGGAGAAGACCCTACAGGTGTGTAGTAGGAGGTCCAGGGTTTCTGTCATCTAAAATCTTCAGTAGTCTGTACCGATCTCATACGCATCTCATCACCTGCATGTCAGGGCATCATAGTTGTTACCAGGGTAGGAATTTCACGACGGAGCCCCTTGCGTTGGCCGTGAGGCCCCTTTGAAAATCAGAGGTTTACAGGCCACGGTGGCCTTGGTGCCCCCTTCTTTCAATATTCTGCTTTGCGTCCTACTAATAGCGATTTTTATTTAGCCTGTGGCCTGTCAAAATAATCTTAGCATTCACAGCGCAAATTATTCATCACACAGACATCACACGTATCACATGAAAGAGCTTTTTCTCAGCTTTTAAACGATGTTAGCCGATAATTGCTGTGTTGAACGGTTGGCGAGAAAAGTAAATCATATAATTCAATTTAATCATACATTCTACTGTTGGTTTTGCGTCCCATGATCTCCATACCCCTTCATCTCGGTGTAATACTTTACGAACCCTTCTTTTAACACATGACAACCCATATATCAGAATAAACAGGAGACCTTACCGAACACAAAGGTGTAAAGCAGTCCCCTGTACAGTTAGCCGTTCCAGAGTAATCCAGTTTTGAATTTGCAGTAAAGTTCGACATACATGGATGTCTCCAAATTTGGGCTTTAAGTTTTACAATGTGTTTAAATTGTTCCACATGATTTCATAACGGGCCAAATACAAAATAAATGTTACAAAAATATCGCCTATATATTGGTAAATCAGAGGGACAGCTGACTAAGAGTTTGTAAAAGTAGCCTTAATGATCACAAAATGCTAAGCATGCATCTAGGACTATTTGAGTTTCTTAAAGCTGAGCTGTGCTTAAATTGTTCAATACATAATTTCATAACAGGCCAAATATAAAATAAATGTTATATATAGCCTAGATATCTGTAAATATTAGATAGTCAGATGATTTACAGTTCTATGTAATATGTCATGTTTTCATTTCATGTTTTTGTAATGTTTCATACAGTGATGCAGGTCTACTGCAGTGAATAGGCTAAATACAACTTTGATAATTTTTATAGCCTACTACTAATAGTTAACTTTGGCCTTGGTGCCCTGACATGTGGCCTTTGTGCCCCCCACCAAATATGCCCAACTGAAGGCCAAGTGGCCTTGTCCCCAGAATGGTGAAATTCCAAGCCTGGTTGTTACCACGTTATTACCAGCGCTGTGGGGAGTGACAGTGAGGGGCTGTGATCACACAGTCCAGGCTGCTGGAGTGGGCAGTTAAGAACTTAAACAAACAGCGATAACATGCCCTTTTTAAGATCACAGTAATCGGTCCGACCTCAAAACTTTACCAGCCGACCAGGAAATCTCCCAATTCTCCCAATTACCACTCCACTACTGCAGGTGTGTAGTGGGACAGGTGTGGCTCTCTTACCTGCTCGCCCAGGGCGCGCATGGAGTGGAACTCAATCTTCTCCCTCTGGATCCTCACCCAGTCTGGCTCATCCGGAATGATGAAGGCCACGACCAATTTCACCACGATGAGAATGTGCTGTCACACACACACACACACACACACACACACACACACACACATATAAGTATGAAAGTATAAAAGGCATTTCACACATGGTGGAATGTACTGTAGGTCGTTGAGACTAAACTGTTTATTTCTCTTCTGTAAATACAGAGCTTTTAGTTGTCGCATACCTTTAAATAAAAAGGAAAAATATAAGAATAAGCTAATTAATTACTATTACTAAATTATTAAGTAATTTCCAGTGAATTGTACTGTATGTGTTGTGTATAAAAAACATGACTGGAACATGAAAGAAATGCATCCCCATGTACAGTATAGCGTGCACCAGTGTATTAACCTTATTGCTGAAGAAATTTTGTCAAATCAATGTATAAAGCTCAGTTAATGGACAGGGAATTACAGTAATAATGTGAAAGCAATTTTACATTTAACATTGTGAATGTGTACTTTCAGTGTTGTCAGTGTAGTATTGTGTAGTATTATGTGTGTAGTATTATATCTGTGTACAGTACTTCCAGTGTTGTTGTGTAGTATGTGTAGTATTGTGTGTTTAGCATTGTGTCTGTGTACCTCCACTAGAACAGCCACCACAAGAAGCTGTGTGCCATTCAGCCCCGCCTCCTCAGAGAATTCTTGTAACCGTGGAGACATGAGCAGCAGCCAGCAGTTTGACATGACTGACATAAAACCCAGAACCTCGAACGCCGCCTGTAACACACACACACACACACACACACGCGACGCGACGCACGCGCCGCCGCGCGACGCGCCGCGACAATACCACACACACACACACACACACACACATACGCACACACACACACACACATCACAAATTACACATGTTGCAAATGGATACACACCCAAACCACAAATGTACATAAAATACAAACAAGTATACATTCATATATATATATATATATAACATCTATACACACACATAATCACACATTCACACACATACACACACACTAGCTGTACCCTAGGCCCATACCTGCCAGACCCCCATGCTTGCGGTGGGTGGGTGGAAGGGCTTGCGGAAGAGCTT
>NC_063199.1:26138902-26193902 GCF_017589495.1 Alosa alosa
CTCCCAAAGGTTTTTACGCATTGCATTGTCATGGCTGTATTGAATAGATATCTCAGTCCTGTCTAAATCCTCCCAAAGGTTTTTATGCATTGCATTGTCATGGCTGTATTGAATAGATATCTCAGTCCTGTCCAAATCCTCCCAAAGGTTTTTACGCATTGCATTGTCATGGCTGTATTGAATAGATATCTCAGTCCTGTCCAAAACCTCCCAAAGGTTTTACGCATTGCATTGTCATGGCTGTATTGAATAGATATCTCAGTCCCTGTCCAAAACCTCCCAAAGGTTTTACGCATTACATTGTCATGGCTGTATTGAATAGATATTCAGTCCTGTCCAAAACCTCCCAAAGGTTTTTACGCATTGCATTGTCATGGCTGTATTGAATAGATATCTCAGTCCTGTCCAAATCCTCCCAAAGGTTTTTACGCATTGCATTGTCATGGCTGTATTGAATAGATATCTCAGTCCTGTCCAAAACCTCCCAAAGGTTTTTACGCATTGCATTGTCATGGCTGTATTGAATAGATATCTCAGTCCTGTCCAAAACCTCCCAAAGGTTTTTACGCATTGCATTGTCATGGCTGTATTGAATAGATATCTCAGTCCTGTCCAAATCCTCCCAAAGGTTTTACGCATTGCATTGTCATGGCTGTATTGAATAGATATCTCAGTCCTGTCCAAATCCTCCCAAAGGTTTTTACGCATTGCATTGTCATGGCTGTATTGAATAGATATCTCAGTCCTGTCCAAATCCTCCCAAAGGTTTTTACGCATTGCATTGTCATGGCTGTATTGAATAGATATCTCAGTCCTGTCCAAATCCTCCCAAAGGTTTGTATGCATTGCATTGTCATGGCTGTATTGAATAGATATCTCAGTCCTGTCCAAATCCTCCCAAAGGTTTGTATGCATTGGGAATGAATGTTCTAACTCCATAGGCAGCTCTGACCTCTGATTTAAATGAAGGGCGAAGTGCAAAGTCTGTCACCAGTGTCTTGTAAATGAACTAAATTTAAGGTGTGGCACGTGGGACCATAAATGTTTGAGCTTAGCATCCTGTTCATGGCATTAAACCAATAACAGACTGGTTGTTAAATTATTTAGACTTTAGACTTTACAATGTGCTATCACTTAACCCTTGTTATCCTCAAATCTTACCGACACTCTTTATCCTTGGGGTCAATTTGACCCCAGCTAAATAAACCCTCAGAAAATGATTATAATTCATATTGTTACCCAGTTTTTTTGTGACAGGTACTTAACAAGAGTGTAATAGCCACCACCAAAAGCCATACAAAACAATCCCACCCCCCCCACACCCTTTTATGAACCTTGGAACCCTGGCTGGCAATATTGCCCATCCAGTGTCAGCAGCCCAAATGCTTGCTGTTGCTTCCCCTTTTGACTTATACAGTCCTGCCAAAATGACTTATATGTAATAAGTACTTGTGTATGTAATAATGATAATAACAATATGTTCCCATACTATTCAAATAATAATATCCATAATGTGTCAAATATTCATGTATCCTATGTTTCATCCAGCTGGGGTCAAACTGACCCCAAGGAACATCAATGTACAAAATATTTGTATAGGACATTGAAAACATATTATTGTACAAATTTCATGCTAACTCTGTTGTACCCTTCAATTGAGGAAAAGTCATGAAACATGAAGCAAAAAAAAATTAGGGCCCAGTGTCATCACAGTTAAAAGCTGTGCCCTGTACTTACAGTAACTATTCTGTTTTAATACATGTACTGTGTTGGGCCTGCCTGTCTACCTGCATAGGGAGTGTGCCTATGTTCCCACAGCCCTATGTTACCCCAACCTAACCCTAACTCTAACCCTAACCCTTGGAACATGGGCTGTGGGACGAAAGGGCTGACTCCCCTGTGTAGACTGGGGGGAGACATAACATGAAATTATTTAGTAAGTAGCCAAAAAAATATACATATCATACATTCCTACCCATATGATGATAACTCCTGATGTTTTACACTGGGTTCTTTAACACAATTGCTCAAATTTAGGAATTCAAATGCAGATTCATTTTGAAGCGACACCAGTTTTACTCCATATTTTATGGGGTGGTCACTAAGTCATCTGGGTTTCTGATGAGCTGTTTGTTGTCGTAGGAGAAGGCGGCAGGTCACCTGAGTTTTTGAAGAGCTCCTTGTTGTGCAAGGAGAATGCGGCCATGTTGCCATCCTGGTTGGGTCGGCACAGACCCAGCTCCTCAGTGGCCTGCAGCAGAGTACAGCGTGATGCGGACAGCAGCAGGAAATCATTGAAGTCGTCCTCCCCAGGGTGGACAAGCAGGCCAGCACCTACAGCAGAAAGAGAGAGGTAAAAATGTGGGTTTGATCACCAGGGAGCCCGACTGCTGCCTCTCCTCCCCTACCTGTGTTGTATATCTCTCTGAAACAACACACTTTCAACAGTACACACACCCGTGCCTCCTGAGACCAGATGCTACTAGTAGTTCATATGAGGGTTTTTCTGTAACTTTTAACCTTTCATCTCTCACCTCCCTGGGTCTGTGGCTTGGACAGAAGCCTCATTATCCAGTTCTTGGTGTTTGACTCCACCGTCTCTCCCAGCTGCAGCAGCACCAGCGGCTCCACCCTATCAGATGCACAGCAGGGGCAGTGGGCGGGACTCCAGCCAGATATCCACCAATCGGTCAGCTTGGGACCACGTCCCTTTTTGGGGTTCTTGCCCTTAGGTGTATCTGGTAGAAGAGGGGTTTCGTCCGAGCAGTCCATGATGGGACTCTACACACAGGGAGCAGATGAGATACATACTCATGAGCCCATCTCCTTTCTGTTCTTTACAGTGTCATATTGTTGTGTTGACCTTCCGCACACACACTATAGAATTCTAAATAGAATTCTAGAACATGTATTTCCACTTGCACTGCATGTAAGGCCTGACTGGCTGCAGCACTCTGGACATCAACAGACATGCCCACTCCAGTCTTGCAGGCTTCCCTAGAGTTTTGATACCTGTGACTAATATCTAGTAGACTTGCCCTATAAAAGGACTCTGTATCTGTTGCCTCGACGTGAGGTATTGTTTGTATTAACTCTACTAAACCGTGTCCATTTGTGGATATACTTTTGAGATTACCTGTTTAGCCTATTTCCAGTTTTGACCTTGCCTGCCTGTTTTTTGACCACACTTGTTTGGATTACGTTTTGGATTGTTCGCCCTGTCTTTGGATTCCCTGTGTACTGACCTTGGCTTGTTTGTTGGATACTCTTTGGATTATGGACTTGTTACCTCCACTGAGTAAACAAAACCAAACTGCACTTGAGTGTGAGATTTTAATTATCATCACACTGCAGTGCATTTACATTTTACTTTTATTCATTTGGCGGACGCGTTTATCCAAAGCAACTTACAGCAATAGGACATTAGGCATTTTAACATTTCAGCTAAAGAGCTACAGTTGTAGCATTAGAATAACATTTAAGCTATTAAAATGTATGCATTTAAGCTATAGAGCTACAGTTGCAGCATTAGAACAACAATTAAGCTATCAACATTTAAGCATTTTTACATTTAAGCTACAGAACAACAGCTACAGCAATATAATAACATTTAAGGTACAGTGCAGAGGAGACTATAGCTAGGAATTACCACTGCATCTGTCAATACTAGTATTAGAGGATTGAAGTGCCTACATAGTAAGTACAAGTCAAAGTATGGTAGGAGGAGAGGTGGTAGAAGAGAATGTAGAGGAGGAAAGAAAGGGAAGTGGAGAGGAAGGAGGGAGAGAAGGGAAGAGTGTGCATATTAGGTGTGTGAGGCTGTCAGAAGCGCTAGGAGAGAAGGTATTCTTGGAAGAGTTTTTGAAACCAGAGAGGGACGCCCCTGCTCTGATGGGACTTGTCAGATCGTTCCACCGTCGGGGGACCACAGATGATGGCGGCAGTGCCAGGCGACGCTCCTCGGAGGAGCGCAGCAGCGGAGGGGCAACATAAGGCTCTATGAGAGCACCCCGTCAGCCCTATGAGAGCAGTACCTATCTCTGTAGCCTGTCAGCTATGAGAGCAGTACCTATCTCTGTAGCCTGTCAGCTATGAGAGCAGTACCTATCTCTGTAGCCTGTCAGCCCTATGAGAGCAGTACCTATCTCTGTAGCCTGTCAGCCCTATGAGAGCAGTACCTATCTCTGTAGCCTGTCAGCCCTATGAGAGCAGTACCTGTCTCTGTAGCCTGTCAGCCCTATGAGAGCAGTACCTATCTCTTCACAGCTGCTGACACACGTTTCTTGGTGTTTTATGCCCCCAACGTTGTCTTCAAGGCAGCACTGCCTGGAAGGCGCTATGGTTAGACATGGGTTAAGATTAAGGGTTAAGTTTAGGTTTAGGATAAGGTGCCTTTAAGTCGACGGTGGCGACAAGAAACAGAAGCCAGCTGAAATTTAATTAATAAAGGACAGTAAATTGAATTAATATGGCACTAGTGACAGTGGCGTTGACCAAATTTGTGTATAGGCTGAACTGAGTATCTAAAATTTAGCATAAAATGTAGTACTTATCATCTAATAATTCAACAGAAAATTGTATGAATATTAGAAGCATCTGACCTAACTCTTATCCTTCATAACAGCTCACATGAGGCATAAGGAGCATGAATAAATTAAGAGTATACACAAAGCTCACTTCCCAGGTTGCCCTACAAAGATAGTAGTAAGTACAAGCCAGTACAAGCCAGTACAAGTACAAGTATGGTAGGAGGAGAGGTGGGATCGATTCTTTCAGTACACATGAACTGTGCAGTTCTGCAACACTTTTCCCCTAGCATGTTGATTGTATGCACTGTTAGTGTGAGTAAGCATGTTTGTGTGTGCATAACATATGTATAACATTTTTGGCCATTTGCAGAAGAGGTCTGTCGTATTATTCATACACACACACACACACACACACACACACACACACACACACACACACACACACGTAAACACACACACACATGCACATTTGCCTGCAGTGCAATGATACTTTCAGTTGCTACCATGGAAACTGATGACAAATGGATGCATTCATCAGTAAAGTACAGATGATAAGAAAGTCACACCATAAATGCAAAAACCCAGACGTCTACTTTCCATACACTTAGACACACACACACACACACACACACACACACACACACACACACACACACACACACAAATTAGAGACGTACATGGTCATGAGCATATGCAGGCAGAACACACACACACACACACACAAACACACACACTCACATGTCTGTGCATTAAAACACAAGGAATATTGAAACAAAGGGTTTGATGTCACACAGTAGTACTGGCCACAAGCACACAATGTATTCGCTAAGTTAGTGTGTGTATACACACTGTATTCGCTCGAAATGTTCTTTAAAGTACAGAACTATTTCTAACACATTTACGAAGTGGCTAGGCAGAGGCACCAAATGTAATGGAAAGGGTTTTAGTATGTTGTGCTGCTCTGACAGTCCACTGTTATTGACTGTTAGTCTACTGTTTTTGAGTTTGGAGATGTACCGACTCCACAACTGTTGCACTTCCCAGCCAGTTGGTGTAATAGTTTGGTCACTATGAATCAGTGACAATAACTCAAAGACAAACCATCCAAATGGATGACTTATTTAGAAATTGAAACTAGGTAGTATTTTAACCTTTTAATTATTTAACATCATCACTACCACACTTATGGTGAGTTTAATCACAGTTGAATAATTTTGAATATGTCTGAAACTGGTGTGTGCACAACCTCTATCAATGTAAATACAAAAAAAAGTTTTTTAAAAAAGATCAGGTTGTCACATTACCATCCAATCAGTTAAGCCAATTAGAAGACAATTATTATGACATTACCAATCGTTTCTTATTTAAAATGTGCAAAATTGGAAATGTCCTTGTTACCATAGCACTGAAATATTTCACAGGTCAGAGAACATAGACACATTTAAACGCTCTACTGGAGCACAGGGGCTTGACCATGCGAGGGTGCCACAGACAGACAGAGACAGAGATTTTGTGCTTTATAGATAGTTAGATAGATGTCATCACAGTGTTTCACAGAAAGTATTTTACAGTATTTTGAAAATACAAAAATACACAACACTGAAGTATTTTGATACAAAATACGAAGGCATTTTCATCATCTCAATAAAATACAAATTACGAAATATTTGAAATACGTATTTTAAATACATGTATCAGAAATACTGCCCATCCCTGTGTGTGTGTGTGTGTGTGTGTGTGTGGCTGTTCCCTGAAAGCTCTCCCTCCTCTGTCTCTTTTCTGCCTCTCATGGAGGACTTGTTGTCAAAACATTCAGACATCTCGTGGAGGACCACTGTCTTACTCAGCAGACTGCTTCCTCTACTACGCCCCACACCGGAAGTAAACAATCAGAAGAGAAAGTAAGAGAGGGGGACATGAGGCAAACAGAAGAAGGGAGATAGACAGAGAGACAGAGAGACTGTGTGAAAGATAAACGGATATCAGCGACAGATGTGTGACGACGGTGTTGTGTTACCTGTAGCAGATCTGGGGTCCTCTCGCTGAGGTCCTGCCACACCCTCCCCCTCTCCTCTGAGAAGTGTTTCTACAGTACACGGGGGCCGAGAGTCGCACACACACAAACCAACATGCACACAAACACACACACACACTCTCTGTCGCACAGACACAAACACAAACACTCAGGCCTTACGCAGGACCACCGGCCCCACCCACATCATCTCTCTCTCTCTCTCTCTCTCTGTGTCCCTCTCTCTTACACTCCCAGGCCGAGTGTTTAATACGCCTCTGGGCGGGTGGAGCTGCAGAGCGGAATGCAGTGAAACTCCTCTGGTCAGGCCTGCCTCATCCATCACAACTGCCCTGGGTCCTAAAGCCTTCCATATCACAGCCCCATTCACAGGCCTGTAAACATCTCTCCCAGATGACTGGAAAGTGAGTCAGTGAACCCAAATAGTGGCCGCTTGTTAGAGAGATTTATTTGTTCATTCTGGGATTCAGCTAATAGCGCACAGCTGTTCTGTTAGCAGACATCTTGTAACATTTCCATCCATGTGTTATTTGGAAATGCAAGACAAAGTTAAGGTAACAGGTTCAAAAACAGTGGTAGCTGAAGAAAGGAAGACATAGAAGTCAAAGTACAAGGCAAATATTACATTTAGAGCTAAATCACAAAATTAGAAAAATAAAATGTATAGGAGAGAATGTGAAGCATCAAACACACACACACACACAAACACACACACAGAGACTGAAACTCAAACAAGTACCAGCAGCAGCACACGCTGATAAAGGTCTATAAAACAAGAGCAATTAAAGCTGAGCAATTGGGTACCTAGCAACTATCTCCATGCCATTGAGTAAACAAAGACCTCCGAAAGAAAGTGGCAGTCAAGAGAGTGGCAGGCATAAGAGTAGACTGGCAATAGCATGCAATGAAAAGAGCAAACAACATCAATCCAAAAAACAGTGACAGAATGGGGGCAGTGTGTGTGCACAACCAGTATGTAATATCCCAATCCCATAGAGTGTTTAAAAAGGTAAAAGATTGAGCTCAGTTTAGGAGTTTAAGTACAGCTTGATGTTTATGTTTGCCTGTGTGTACAGAAGCCAGAGAGAGAGAGAGAGAGAGAGAGAGAGAGAGAGAGAGAGAGAGACACCTACCCACTATTCATTCTTTGTTCTTTATAAGGATCCCCATTAGCTTCCCCAAAAAGGGCCGCTAGTCTCCCTGGGGTCCTGTAGTAAAAAACATTGAATCATCAACATTACAAGTGCTAATGAAAATTGAGAATAAAAGAGGTCACTCACTCACACATACACAAGTGCACATACACACACAAGCCTGATCTATTACCTTCACTAGTAACACACAAAGGTACCATCACGCAAGTACACACTCACAAAATCCTTGGCCGACATTTGATCATATGTATTCATTGTGTCACATTTAAGGCATGTATTCTGTAATCTGCAGTGGAATACATTTGAAAAGTATCACTGTAGAGGACACATGTCAGTAGCTCAACATTGTCAACACTGTAGAGGACACGTCAGTAGCTCAACACTGTCAACATTGTAGAGAACAGTATGTCAGTAGCTCAACACTGTCAACAACACTGTAGAGGACACATGTCAGTAGCTCAACACTGTCAACACTGTAGAGGACACATGTCAGTAGCTCAACACTGTAGAGGACACATGTCAGTAGCTCAACATTGTAGAGAACAGTATGTCAGTAGTTCAACACTGTCAACATTGTAGAGAACAGTATGTCAGTAGCTTAACACTGTCAACATTGTAGAGAACAGTAAGTCAGTAGCTCAACACTGTCAACATTGTAGAGAACAGTATGTCAGTAGCTCAACACTGTCAACAACACTGAACACATGTCAGTAGCTCACAACGTAAAGGCACATCGTTCCCCAGAGAGGATCAGATGGGAGTGATGTAGAGGACCAATAAGAAGCCTGGATAGTAGATGAGGTCAGGAGCATTACAGGCTCACTCACATACAGGTGGTGGTGCTGTGCTCATTGAAGCTAGGTGGGCACATGGCCATCCAGATGTTTATGGCATTTCTGTTTATGTTGATGTTATTTAACAAATGTTTTTGACCAAATCGACATTTTTATGTATAAGGATCTATTATCTTAAAATAATCCTTCCAAAGTCTTTCACTAGCTCTACTTTAAGATAACATTTAAGATGACATCATTTTTTGTTGTGGGGAAGAACATCATGCCTCCACTCTAATTGTGCCCAGCCCACCCAACGCCCCTGCGCACATGGCTTTCTGAGTGCTATGCAAAGCAGCAGTTATGCGCTACACTGATCAATGTTACAGTTTCACTTTCACTGCTTCTATCCAGATGTTTGAAGAAGCACTCCCTTGTGTGAATCATAGTTTAAACAAGTGGTAAAAGTACAATACTAGCTAATACATTCATAATTCTGACCCCCAAATTTGCATCAGACTAAATAGACTAGATAAATGACTTGAAACTAGAGGGGCACTTGGATTGTGCAGACCTTTGCCAAGGCCAAATGTCATATCTCAAAAAGGTTCCCAAAAGTAGAGTAAACTCATCGATCCAGCATGGCACTCAGATCTGGTCCAAAACTGAACAGGATTGTCTGTGGGACACACTATAGGGTACACTATTGCGCCAATTTTCACGAAAATTGGGCCAGTGGTATGTGAGCAACCCTGTTTACAGAAAAATTGACAGACAAACAAAATACACTGAAAACATTAGCTCCTTGGCAGAGCTCCTTGATATTGATATACTGAATACTGGCCTATAGATGTTAAAAACTGAAATATTTCTGCATATGAAATAGGACTCAATTGTGATTCTGGAATATCAGTTTTGTTTTCAATTAATTTGCACAAAGGTGTACAAATCATTAGTTAGGGTCTGTTTTTAACTGGTAGGCTTACTGTTTCTCTATCAACAAATTTGTGTTGAGTGTCAATCAGTGAACACTTCTTTGGATAATGTACCCAGATAATGTACCCTTAAGCACAAACATTAGAGGTGTGACTAAAAACAAAAGCGAAAAGAACACACACACAAAAATTAAGCACATATACACATATTTTATTTACACATACATTTGCATAGATATTTTATAAATCTAAACGTTAAAAATATAAGTAAACAGATTTAAGTTAATAATAAGCCTTTTATGTAGACAATTTCTTGTTGAAGAATTAAAGCTTTTAAACATTTTTATAAATACACAAACAAACAACATGTGGCCACCTCCACTGCTTGCCCTGAAACAGGTGGAGTTTCCACTGGACATCAGGAGACTTTCATTAAAAGTTTAATTATACAAAAACATAACCCTCTCATACACCTTTCTAACACACCACTGTCTTAACACACTGGCATTCATACACACACACACACGCTGGAGATGCTGAAAACCCAAACAATCATATTTCAGGGTCTAATAGATCAATTTTGATGGTTTTGATATCAGACTACAGGTTTTCTGGGGTGGTTAGTTCATTTATGAGGTAACTGAAAAGGTCAGAGGTCAAATAAAGGCCATTTCAAGGTCAGAGTTACATTCTCAAGGTCAGCGGCAAGGTCATTTTGAATAAAATTCCGATAAATTACCATATGTTAGATAATTACCATTTTATTTTAGATGACTGAGGACTAAATCTCAACTTAAAAGATTCTTGACTCACTATCACTGGGATGGAGGCAAATTATTGATGGGTAATGGGCTCCTGTTCTGTCAAAACTTCCACCAGCACCAGAGGCTGTTGTGGAGCTTGTGATGCAGTAGAAGGTGTTCTTGCAAGAGTAACAACTTACCATTCACACAACTTTGCAGGTGTGAAGGCTCTGAGGAGATGTGCACCAATATTAAAAAGACAGTGACAGTGAGGATAAATACTTGAGTGACAATGACAATGCTTTGTTGAACTCTTTAATAATGAAACAAGATTTTTTTTCTTTTTTTCCATTTTTTTCTCCAAATTTCTAGGCAAATGATGCAATACATCTTTTGAAAATAGTCTGTATCTCACTTGTCTACCTTATTAGGGTATATTTATCAAAAAGTTGACCACTTTAAGCCTTTATATTATTTTTCTGCGTATTGTCACATCTTGAATTTTGGCACTGAAAATGAAGAAAAAAATTGGAAATAGGTTGTTTTGTATTCAATGGGGTCTTAGCAAGTAAAAAATCACCAGTTGCAAAAATCTATATGAACCGTTCCTAAAATTACACGATTCCCTTCACTAGTAGCACCTGTGACAGTAATACGCTTTTTTAGACAGGCAACATGGATCTGTACATACAGTACATAGGCCTGTACCATTGCCTCAAGGTAAAAAGTTTTTTTTATCAAACTCATGGTCTCGTTTTTCAGCTTTTCTGTATGAAATGTTGTTTGTTGTAGACGTTGTTATTGTAAGTTAGCTTACAAGTGATTCTTTGGTCGGGACTTTCGTCCAGCTGTCTTCTGAAGCAAGTTAGTCAGGGATATGTCTTCTTTCGTCTGGTAGCAGATATTGGTTTCAGATAAGATGTTGAGATGTCATCCGGAGTGTAATGTTTTTAATCCTCAATGTCGGTAAAGTGCAGCTTTAATTCTGGTTTGATATTTTTAATTTTGTTTTGTGCTGTATTGAATGGAAAATTAATTGTATACAAACAAGGGATGCATAAGTTGGGTCAAAAATGATCCCAGCGGTTGTTTTTTTGCAATATCTTGGTCAGTTTAAATTGTTATCGTTTAATCTTCCATATATTCCTCAAATAGGTTGTCTTTGACATGAGGCCATTTGGATTTGTATCTAATTGGTATATTTTTAAGTAATTGCATTTTTTGTATCAGTACCACACGTTCCATACGTGGGGTGAAAAATGACCCCAAGCATTTTCTATGGAATATTCAATTATATATTAATTTACCGGTGTATTATCAACAACTTTCATAGGAAATGACAAAAAATCACATGTTGCCCTGAGGCAACATTGAACCATAACGGACTTGCATATGGCCATACCAAATATTCTAAGTAGGGAAGCACCTGTAAATGTGAAGTGCATGAGTGTGCGTCATGAAGTTTTATAGAATGCCATCACTATGGTTGAGTATGTGCCCTGACTATCATACCAACATCCATGGCTTTTTGATGTTGCGGTGAAGCTGCAGACTTGCTTGCTTCTTGAATTTCCCCTGGGGATCAATAAAGTATCTATCTATCTATCTTGCTACCCTGTACCCTGTAGCCCCAAGTTTGAGGCCTGACTGATCCCTCTATTTGCTATAGGCCTACCTACCCCCTGTGTTTCTCTTTTGAGACAAATTGCTTACTAAACTTTCAGAAAGTCAGGTGCAGGTAACTTGCATGAGTGTGCATCAGTGCGCATACATGAGTATGCATGGGTGTAAGTGTGCAAACTCATGGATATGTGTGTGTGGTTGTGTGTGTGTATACCGTACCGGAGAATGTTTTGGAGTTTTTAACTGGTACATAACAGTGATTTTGATGATTTCCTATGATAATTTGTATTATTATAACTTCATATCTGTAAAATATTGATTTTCATTCCGCAATGGTACAATGTTTCCTGGGGGCAAAAGTTTATATCCAACCTTGCTATTATCATTGGAACGTTAAAGTGAAAAATACAAAACAACAGGTTTATTCCCTGTGTTGCAAGGTAAAACTTTCACAACAGAGTCTAGGTATGGGGATGGTGATGACCTCATTCAGTGATTTTTACAACTATAGCCTCCCTTGCATTTGCAGTACTTGCAACAACGGATACCAGCTACCCGACAGGGACACCCATTCTTGTGTGCACACTTGCCACACAAGCAGGGATCTGGTAAACCTTAAGGTTTTGAGAATGACAATCTCAGGGACTAATAAACTCCCCTTTCTCTACAAAACCATAAGCATCTGCATTTAAGATCAAGGTGGTGTCTGTAAATGGTGTTTGAACCCAAAGATTCTGTTGAATTGGCTCTTTGTATATGTTTTCTTGCATTAGTTGAGGTGCAGGCGGCCCTCTCAAAGTCCATCTTAAGGGCATTACTATTGAACACAGCAATGCGCAGGTCGTCAAATGTCTCCATGTCCATTGATGGTTTGAGACATTTGACCAAGAATGTTTCTGCCATTTGTGTTGCACTCTGTTAGCTGTGGACAGTTGACATTGAGAACCAGAAAAGAGTTGTCTGGTTTGTGGACAGTGTTCAGAGCTGCAAATTTGGTTGATATTTTGCTGGTTGTATCGCACCCAGTCAGCACATGTAGTGCTGGGAGACACTGTGTGAGCTCGTCTCCCAGCGCTATGCAGATATCATGAAGTGGTAACATTGATCTTTTCAACCCATGAGTTGCGGATGAGCCAGAACAATTGTTATGTAGTATAATAGGCACACAAAGACATCTGTGTCACCTGGTGACAGTGTCAGTGATGTAGATCCATAAGTTGTTAGTAAGTAAGTAAGTAAATATACTATTTTGATCCCGTGAGGGAAATTTGGTCTCTGCATTTATCCCAATCCGTGAATTAGTGAAACACACTCAGCACACAGTGAACACACAGTGAGGTGAAGCACACACTAATCCCGGCGCAGTGAGCTGCCTGCAACAACAGCGGCGCTCGGGGAGCAGTGAGGGGTTAGGTGCCTTGCTCAAGGGCACTTCAACCACGCCTACTGGTCGGGGTTCGAACCGGCAACCCTCCAGTTACAAGTCCAAAGCGCTAACCAGTAGGTCACGGCTGCCCCAAGTTGTTCTCTCACTTTCTCCAGATCTTTTGGAATTTTGTAAAATAAGGTTTCAAATATGAGTAATTGGTATGTACCAACTTATCTGTTCTTTGTGAGGAATAACTTCATGACATCATTCATGATTCAACACTAGCAGCTAGCTAGCTAGATACAACACACACCAAATTAAATATAAAACGGATACAAATTCATTATAATTATTTAAATACACAAAACTACAACTCATGATAATGGTACATAAGAAGACACATGCCAACACAAAGAATAAAGAGTAGATTTCCTTACTTTTCTTGATCTCACAAGTCATCTTGCTTTGCAGCCATGTGCTCTACTATGACCTTAGGTCACTATGGCTGCCAAGCAAACTTTTGTTGGAGAAAAAAAAGTTGGAGGTGCTGGCGTGATGACAGCAATATTTAGAACAGGTAGGAAATGTAAGCTTTTAAAGTTTAGGTTAATAAATAACTGGAAATTAATGTATGTCACTAGTTGTATGTAATAGGTTGACTGATTTTTAGCCATTTTCTTTTTTTCAAATCAGAATGCTTACACTCTTCTAAGACCTTATAATTATGGTCACTGTGAACATTGTGATCACCTCAGAAAATCTGTACTGTAGCTTCAAGGGTTTATGTATGCATATTTAATGAGATATTGCCTCATTTGCATATTTTATTTTATTTTTTAGGCAGAGTGTAATACATAAAGTATTTCTCTTAATATGAAGATTAAAATAAATGTATGGGGATATCTATAAAGGGGGAAAAAAGTAAATTTTCGTCCCGGGTAATAATAATAATAATAATAATAATAAGTTTATTTTATATAGCGCCTTTCTCAAACCCAAGGTCGCTTTACATAGTAGGAAGGCAGGGAAACTCAATAACAAACAAACAAACAATACAACAGAGACAAAGGTAGGGAAATACAATAACAAACAAACAAAACAATACAACAAAGACAAGTTATCTGTAGGAACTATGTGTTGGGTGGAGGAGAAGTGATCATTAAACAGAAAGGTCTTGAGATGTGCTTTGAAGAAAGGAAGAGTAGGACAGGCACGAAGGGGTTGGGGGAGGGAGTTCAGAGTTTGGGGGCCAAGGCACTGAAGGACCTGCCACCCAGGGTGGAGAGTCTGGGAGGGGATAGCCAAGAGGTTTTGGTCAGAGGATCTGAGTGAGCGGGAAGGAGTGTAAGGGGTCAGGAGGTCGCAGATGTAGTGGGGAGCAAGGTTGTGGAGGGCTGGTAGCCAATGGAGTTGATGGAGAATGGGAGTGATGTGTGCTGATCGTCTGGTATGGGTGAGGAGCCTAGCTGCAGAGTTTTGAATATATTGTAGTCTTTGAAGGGTTTTAGTGGGGAGACCAAGGAAAAGTGAGTTGCAGTAATCTAGACGGGACATAATGAAAGAGTGAACCAAAGTCTGTGCATCACTAGCAGAGAGGAAGGGTCGGAGGCGTGCAATGTTACGGAGGTGAAAAAAAGCAATCTTAGTGAGTGATTTGATATGAGGATCAAAGCTAAGGGTGGAGTCAAGCTGAATGCCAAGGTTTTTAACAACCGGGGTGGAGTATGGATGATGAGCCATCAATGTGGAGAGTGAGATGGGGAGATTTGGTGAGGATGCTTTTAGGGCCAATCAGCAGAATTTCGGTTTTGTCTGTGTTGAGCTTGAGAAAATTGTTTTGCATCCATAATTGGTCAGAGAAGTCAGAGAGGCATTCAGTGAGGGAGTGTGGTAGGGGGTCAGAGGGAGAGGGAGTGGTAAGATAGAGTTGGGTAGAGATTTTGGCACACATCCCATGTTGTTCAGTGGGGTCATATTAGTCTATAACAGTTGAGATATTCTCCGCTAAATGAAGTGCATACAAATCTTACCCAGGACCTCTACTATAATGGCTTTTTATTGGATTTTGGGCCCAAATTGACCATCACCCTGACAATTAAAATATGAACCTTACCTCTGACCTTTTCAGTTACCTCATAAATGAACTATCCACCCCATTTTGGAAATATGCCAATAAAAAAATTGCCATCACCTAAATTTGATGTTATCATCAACAAATGTTGACTACATGCCCTAAGGATGCCAAAAATGCAAAAACCTCAAATACTATTTTTTTTAAGGGGTTCAACTATTTTTTGCAAGTTTTCCCCCTGACTAATTTGGATTAGAAGATAAGCATATATCATGGAATAATCCAAATTAAACTTCATATACACACACACACACACACACACACACAGGCTTTTACATAGCCCTATGCTCCTGAGTGTCGTTTGTGTGTCAAGGAGAGTGAGCGCACTGGGAACATTACCATGACCACACACATGCCTCTTCAAAATCAGCTCTTCACAGGGGGAAGAGCCAAGTATTTTTGAATATCGTTTGACACAGGATGTTCTCTCTTGTCACTGTTCCCATCACAGTGAAGTTTCATCAAAGCCACAAATAACATTCTGCTAGTCATGGCGCACACACAACAGCACTGGGGCTACCTGCACTCGGATGTGTGTTTACTGTTCCGTGAGCTATAACAGCCATGGTAGAGTCATGTGCTAGCATGAAGGGTGTACTTCAACAGCCATTACCATGGCTGACTGAGTTAGCACTCCCCAGGACATGAATGCTCTATTCACAACAGATGGAATTCAACAGGCTTGGGAGGGACATGAGTAAAAAAGAGCACATGTATATGTGTATGTGTGTGTGTGTGTGTGTGTGTGTGTGTCGTCAGACTAAGGGCTAAAGACTGAATGAGGAATCAGCCGGGCTTGCAAACAACCTCTCCTGTAGCCCCGTCAGATGCATCTTCATTAAGCATCGTCATCCAGAGGCTGCACAGGACACAGTCCCACATGCACACACACACTAACACTTGTCCATCTAGCTTAAGAGATGTTTGTCTACCTTCATGCTGATAAAAAAAGCAAGCAGAGGCAGTTACTAAAGGAGAGGCCCAAGCCCTTGCATCAAATCCTCAGTGCCAGAGGCCCTGACAACACACACACACACACACACACACACACACACACACACAGACACACACACACACACACACAAATGTACATTGTACATTTAAACATCTTCACTCACAATCATGGTAATAATCTAATTGTGCCTAACTGTGTGAGTATGTGAATGTTTTGTATGTATGTGTGCGAGTGTGTTTGTGTGTGCGTAAATCTTACATAAATCTGATAATGTGCCCTCTCACCTATAACATTGTTCATTTTCACACATCTAAAGCAATGTCTTGAAAATAGAAAAAAAAAACTGCAGCTCAGTGCCGAGCCTGATTAGGGGAGAAAGTCAATGCAACAGCAGCAGCAGCACGACACAGCCTCAGGGTGCACTGTTTAAACAGGCCTACAGGGGGCAGCACACTCTCAGAGGAAAGGTGAGGGAGGTTCTGGAGTGAGCCTAGCTGCTCTCAGAATACCAAAGACAGACACAGGAAGTAAGCATCTCACACTGAATAGATTTTAAAATATAACCACCGCCTGGGGACATTTCTGAATACATTTCTGTTCCTGACAGGGTTGGTTTCTGAGACACTTAATGGACCATTACCTCAAAGCTGACCGGGAAACTACTAAATTACAGCACTGCTTCAATACCTCAAGGCCCAACCTAGCATAAAGAGATATGTGTTCAGACACAAGGCACAACCCAGCAAAAATGAATGACAGTATTTATATTTTCAAAACCTATTTTCAGACAGAGTGCCAATTCCAAAGAGGTCCCACCAGCATCACCATTGAAAGGAGAAATTGAGTTTTCTATTAAGTTTCTATAAATATCTCCTGAACAGCTGTATTGATTCCCTCTCTCCATTCCCCGAAAAGGGTTCTGAAGAGGAGCCACTTTGCATCCATTTAATTACAAAGGTTAGTAAATTTGTTTTTATTACATTTCTTCTTTCTTTCTTTTCTGGATCATTTTCAAACAGGAAATACAGAACTACAGGCCTCTCCACAGACCAGCTTCAGAACCCAACTCTCCTCCTGTTTCTATGACGACAGGACCTCTCCCTCATTCCACTTTCACACTCCCTCTGACACTTCCAAATACCTGCTTCTGTCTTTACACACACACACACACACACACACACACACACACACACACGCACACACACACACATACACACTGTGTAAACACTCGTAAAATCACATTCACAGTCACATCCATATTCAAGCATATATCCACATTTATCTGATATACACTGACTAAAACTCTCTCTCACACATACATATAGATAAAACACACACACATACACACACACACACACACACACACACACACACACACACACACACACACACACACATAACATCTCAATCCATAGGCAAATGGAAGAAGATAAGATGGGTCCATTTGGTGGTGCTAAAAATATTCTCATACAAACAACATTCATATGTTTAAAAAAATATTTGTCCATTACAGTATCCAAAATCAGTTAAATACACACATGAAACGACCCTCTCCAAGCCACTGCCCCACTTATGTGACTGGCCGGCTGACATCTCCCTCATTTTTTATAGAGTATTAAGAATGTAGCCACAGCAAAGCGTGAAGGGAAGCAGGGTGCGTAGAGAAAGTGTGTGTGTGTGTGTGTGTGTGTGTGTGTGTGTGTGTGTGTGTTTGCGTTGTCTCTGTAGCTCTCCTTAGAAGGCCTCTTCAGATGGGATGACTGTGTTAAACGGGTGGTCCCAAAATTTGGTGGTGATTCCAAACCCTACCGACACACATATACAGAGTCATATCATAGAACCAGAAAAATTGTCACATATATCCTGTTTCACACACATACACGCTGAATATACATCACTTAACATCACATTAGTTCTAATTGTAAAACCCACCAAACCTCATCAAATATATCCCGCTCCAAACACACACACACATGCTGAAAATGCATCACTAAACATCACATTCTATAGAAATACACACAACAAGAACAAGAACATGGCATTAAATATCTCTCTCTCATACTCATACAAACACATGCAGACAGAAACATGTGTGAGCAACGTCAATGGTGACACACACACACATCCACATGCACACGCACACACAAACACACACACACTACCACAGTGTATTTAGTGTAAACAAACTCAGGCAGTCATGTGCATGACAGATGGGTAAGTCCTTACCTGCTGTTTGGTGTTCAAAGTGGTGCTTGACATGGTACGCCTTGAGATTGTACAGGTAGGAGTCCTTGCTCGGGGATCCGTAGTGCAAGTAGTAGTGGATCATGTCATAGACCACGTACCCAAACAGGCCCCCCACAAACAGAGACGCAGCGAGCCCCTCACAGAACAAGGCCCGCAGGGTCAGGTAGAACGTCCCCACCACAAACGAGGCCAGACCAGGAGGGAACACCAGACGTGATCCATCAAACGGAGACTGGATGGAGAGAGACAGAGAGAGACATAGATAGAGAGAAAGAGAGAGAAAGAGAGAGAGACAGACAGAGAGAGACATAGAGAGAGACAGAGGGAGAGGGAGAGAGAGAGGGAGAGACTTAATTTAAAAAATGTCTTTCTTCTGTTTAATTTTTTAAAACTAGGATTCTATCTGTTGTACATTTAGCCAATATACTGCACACACACACACACACACACGTGTGTGTGTGTGTGTGTGTGTGTGTGTCTGTGTGTCTGTGTGTGTATATGTGTGTGTTTAATGTGGTGTGTACCTTGTGGTGTTGTCCGTGCAGCAGGAAGTGGATCATGATGAGATAGTAGTTGTGTGCAGGCGGCCGCATGTGGAACACGAAGCGATGGATACAGTACTCCATGAGGGACCACAGGAACATCCCCAGCAGGAAGATGGCGGGGAAACTGTACTTGTGCAGCAGGATGGAGAAATCTGGGGGGCAGGAGAAACAAAGACAGATTCAAAAATGATATAGAATTATATTAAATGCTTAAGTGTATGAATGCCATACTTAAGCAGACATTCACAAAGCAATACGCCACAAAAATACCATAATACTATCTAGCATACTATAACATTTTGACCAATATTATAGATAGATAGATAGATAGATAGATAGATAGATACTTTATTGATCCCCAAGGGGAAATTCAAGATGTACTATGTAGTATAATGTATAATGTGTGTATTTGCTTGTGATTGTTGTGTTGTAATGTAATGTATTGTACTACAGATGTGTAATTTGTATGTGAATCTGCAGGCGTGAGTTTGTCTGTGTATGTGCATGTATTGACCTGATGTTGAGTGTTAGAAAATATATGTGCATACACATGTATGCATACAGTACTTTTGTGTGCTACCGTTTTATGGTAGCGCATGTGTATGTGTAAAGGTGTGAGGTGTATGTGTAAAGGTTAAAGGTGTGAGGTGCATGTGTATGTGTAAAGGTGTGAGGTGTATGTGTAAAGGTGTGAGGTGCATGTGTATGTGTAAAGGTGTGAGGTGTATGTGTAAAGGTTAAAGGTGTGAGGTGCATGTGTATGTGTAAAGGTGTGAGGTGTATGTGTAAAGGTGTGAGGTGCATGTGTATGTGTAAAGGTGTGAGGTGTATGTGTAAAGGTTAAAGGTGTGAGGTGTATGTGTAAAGGCTAAAGGTGTGAGGTGCATGTGTATGTGTAAAGGTTAAAAATGTGTCTGTATAAAAGTGTGTTCTTACTTGAAGTGATGTGCAGTTTGGTTTTCTCCTGGCCCAGAAGACTCCAACTGTACCACGTCATGTAGATGACCAGTGGGATCCAGACCAATGGGACCATATACCTACAAAAACACACACACACATACACACTTTGACTGCGTTCATTTTGAAATTATTGGTCTAGCCTAACCAATCACATTGATCAGGGATTCCTAACGTTACTTCCTACTTTGCCTAACCTCTAGAAACTGATAATGAACCACAACGGCAGTCAATTTACCTGTATAAATGTACCGGTACAAATTCTTCTGACTCTTTTATTTTTGCAGGCGTTGCTACTACTGTTTACCACAGCCACTTTCTATTTCAAAACTAATGTCACCCACTCTCCTCGCTGATTGGCCCTCCACCCTGGTGGCTGAGGAGAGCGTTAGTGTATTGTCAGATACCAGACTGGTATCCCAGAGAAATGAAAATTAATGGAGATACTAGGTGGGCAGGGTCAGACTGTGTGACCATCCCACAAATTGAACACGTTTTGCACATCACACATGCACAGAGGTGCCGCACTGTGCGCCGTTACCATGACAAATGTGTGGCATAATACACATGAGTCGCATGACCTCTAAGATTTAGCAATAGCCATTTGCTATCTCTCTGGCTCGGTGACGTCGAGAAACAGAGATCTATGTCAAAAATGGCCAGAGTTTTCCTTTAACTGGCATACAGGTACTTCTAAGCATTACATGAGCACCTTGCCGAGTCTCTGTCATTATGATTACAGCTCTCTGGATTTAGATAATCACTGACGTTTTGCCAGCAAGTGACTACGTAGACGAAAAGTGTTTTTTCTGTTTCTTGTAATACAGTAATAATCCAACTATAGGTTTTGTGTGTGTTCACACACCTAATATCTCTGGCCTGTGATGGAAATGCATTAATGTACAGTACAGTTAAAGTACAGTTTAGCTCCAAAACTACAGAAATGGTTGCAAAGAACCCTGTATAAGTATATAAAGAGCATTTTGTAGTATGTGTAGTATACATGTAGGTACCCTAATGAGGATTTATATTTTGTGTGTGTGACTGAGTTTGCACGGTGTGTCTGTTTGTGGGTACCATGAGGTCTTGGTTCTGGACTCGAAGAACTCTGACTCAAACAGGCGAATGGGCCTGTCAACAGGCTGATGCACCCACGCGTCATACTTTTCCCCAAGATGACCCACCTGCCATGCCAGGGGTTTATTCCAGTCCACCAGATCCTACAGAAACATACACACACACACATTACAAAACATATTACATAGATACACACCCACACCCACAGATACATATTGTACACACACACAACCTGAGTTGGGGTTGACCTGGTTTTAATCAGATCATCCGTTCCTATATTCAAATACATTACATTTACACTACCTTAAAATTTCACATTATTTCTTTGAGCAGTCACATACTGATTTCAGTAGTGTTTATATATTTTGGCAACATGTGAGCTCTATTGGCAGTGAGTGAGGACATTGGGTGTTGTAAGGACTAATCTGCTACATGATCAGCTAATGGCATCCCACCATCAAACCAGGAATGTTCCACCGAGGCCTGAACTTGGATTGCTGGACCGAAGTCCAGAGGGCTATATCCAGTACACTTACATATTCACATGTATATGCGTATATGTGTATATATAAAATGCACTGGCTGGCGTTAGATAACCGGACTTCCTGGCTGCATTACCACATGACTGCCAGCAGGAGGCAGCAGGGGACAGCTCACTCAAGGGAAAGTAAAGGGGGCGGGACTGAGGACTTACACAAATGAAACTGGAAGCCAGAGTTTGGTAACATCCTGTCAGAGCAATAA
This sequence comes from Alosa alosa, assembly GCF_017589495.1. Taxonomy (NCBI): domain Eukaryota; kingdom Metazoa; phylum Chordata; class Actinopteri; order Clupeiformes; family Clupeidae; genus Alosa; species Alosa alosa. The sequence goes on from NC_063199.1 coordinate 26,160,717, forward strand.
CCATGACCTCTTGTCAGAGAGATAGTTTGTGTGTGTGTGTGTGTGTGTGTGTGAGGAGATATCAATGAATCTCAGAGCAAGCTTTGTCTCTTTCCACAGCACTACAGGTTGCAAACACACACACACACACGTTTCTTGGTGTTTTATGCCTCCAACGTTGTCTTCAAGGCAGCGCTGCCTGAAAGGCACTAAGGTTAGGCATGGGTTAAGATTAGGGTTAGGGTTGGGATTAGGTTTAGGTGCCTTTAAGTCAGCGGTGGCAGCGCTGCTTGGAAGACAATGTTGGGGGCATAAAACACCATCGAGCCACACACACACACACACACACACGTACAGTTACAACCTTTCACACGCCCAACACTTATAATACACATTGTGCCCACAACTTACACAAACTCCACACCCCTTCCATTGTATGATATGAATCAGTTCTCGTGAAAGAATTTGTGTGTCATGATTCATATCCACGTCTGTAAGACATGCAGTTTTTCTCAGTCGCTTTGGTGCTTTTCTCAGATCAGAATTCAAATTCTCATAACTATTAGTTCAACCTCCACAACATTTAGTCATTTGTGCCCATCATAGTAGCTATTTCTCCTTCCTCTGAACAAATTGCAAATGCTTTTGAACATGTATCAGTTGCTTTGTCATGTCAGTCAAAATTAACTATACTTATGGATGCTGAATAGTTGTTCCCAATAAAACTAATAGTCTTCATTTCATTGCTTCAGTCATTACATACACAATTGGTGAACTAGTTATCAAATTCTGTCACAATGCTGTAGAATTGCAAAGAGCATATAGAGTAAAACTGTAAAACGTACATATTCAGTGTCTTGTACTCACTTACTCCCCTAACTACAGCAATTTGTAACTTTACTGTAGTTTTTAAATGGCTGTACAAGTACTGTCTTGAGCATTTCCAGGTAGTGTCACCGAGTTCTGACCTTTTTTGCATGGGAAAACACTGAGAGCATAAACTGTTGTAATGAAAACATGACAAAGCCATTTGACTATCTTGGTCATAAACTATGGTGTCAAGACTTCTCATTTTGATGACACTGGCAGTTTCATTGACATAAATACCTGCTTTTGAAGAATGGACTATCCATTTTGAGCAAGTGACGTGCTTTTGAAGGTTATCCACTAGGTTTTGCAGTTTGCACTAATTGTTTTGAGAAATGCACTAACTGCTGTGCAAATGTTAATAGTGATGTGAGAAAAGCACCAAAGCGACTGAGAAAAACTGTAACTGGGTAAGAGAATGAGCAAGCTGAGAGAAGTGATTTATTTGAGAGAGAGAGAGAGAGAGAGAGAGGGAAAGAGAGAGAAAAGAGAGAGAGGGAGAGATGCATGGCATACCACAGTGTTATTATGGCTGCTGACAGCTTCATGAAAGGCATTCATTGCTTGATTTAATAGGAGAATAGGAGTTCTCTGAATCATCACTCAACAATCAACACATGCACATGCACATGCACACACACACGCACACACACACACACACACACACGCACACACGCACACGCACCTTTCTTAGGAGTGTGGCAAGGAGGGCGAGTTTCAGCAGAAATGTCCGGAGGTGGGACAGGAAAAGTGCTGGTGTTAGCCGCAGCACGATGGCCAAGCCCTGGTGACCTTTGACCCCTTCACCTTTATCCCTCCCGCACAAGAAATGCAAGGAAACAGTTCTTCAGCTCCACTCCAGAGTGGAACCATTAATGGGTGTTAATGACAGCAATCAGACTTGTTTTTGTTCTCTGTTCTGAAAAGAACACTTTTGACTACTCCACACCACACAGAGACTAGAGTTTCTAGAAAGTTCCTGTGAGGAACTTGGTTCTAGCTCATGTGTGCTTCCAGAGAATGAGCACACACATGTGCCAGTGTGTCTCTGCGATCCCCTGGGAACTTCGAAATGACACAGAGATTGTTTATAACACAGAGGTGACTGGACACCAGGGCAATCACCCCTCTCATGGGACCCAACCGCCTCTCCAAACTCTCACTCTTCCTGTCCTCCTTCCACCCCTCCTCGTTCTCTCTCTCTCTCTATCTTCCTCTGTCTCTCTCTCTCTCTCTTAGTACAGCGGCTAAGGCCAGATTTTTACCTGAATCGTTCAGTTTTTGCAGAAAGCACGAAACTTGGTACAGTTATAGTACTACCCCTAGTGATCAAAAATTGAAATGGATCCCAACACATAGCGCCCCCTAGTGGCCCCTATCTTGACTTCAAATATGGCCACCAAAATATGCCCTTTTTTTCTACATTTATAATGCTATGCTGCTTTTAACACATAATATGACGTCTATAGCCATCTTTCAGCATTATGAAATATATAATGAGACAATCATGCATAATTAAAATGGCAGACATGTTGGATTTTAAAGAAGTAGCCATACATTCTGACACTGAGTCAAAAACTGGGGTGTGTTTAGGCTATGTGTGAAGTTTCGACTGTGTGACTAAACCCTGCACTTGCCTGGGCTCAATCCTTCTAATTGGCCCCCTAGAGGCTGACATGCTAGCAAGGAGGCTAAAACCCATGGATGCTAGCGTCTGTCAAGTCTCTTAAAGAAACATATGCACCCAGTCATAGTTAGATAAATTAGTATATAACCCAGTCCAACACATCCTACTGTTAGCCTAATTCAATTGAGGTGGGTGGGGACAATTAGCATATGCCAATTTAAGGCTTATAGTGATTGTTTGAAAAGGTCAATTTTGTTTTATTGTAGTTTAACATTTTGCATCCCATAAAATGATTATGCCTGTCAATGAAGCTAATTTAAATACGTAATACCTTATGAGTTTAGCTCCCTCCTGACACATTAGGGCTCATGCTAGTCAGTGAACCAGCACTTTTAGGACACTTGCTAGTGCGTTCAGCGCCCAGTCCTTGGGTGTGCTTTGTGGTGGAAACACCAAAAGCTCAATACAAGTTGAGGTTGTTCTGATATAGTCCAAGTCCAAGACTTGAGGACCACTTTCTCCAAAACAAGAAAGGAAGAAGGGAAATAGGTCTGTAAAAACAGGAATGGTTTTAGAGGTGGTGGCAAATGATAACTTTTTCCATCTTTATCCTCCTTGCAGGCGCGCGGGAACATATTTTTAACCAGGGGTGCTGGATAACAAAATAATGGATGTCCGACGATTTCTCCCCTAGCATGATATGATTCGAATTTAGACAGCTAAATACGCCATTTCAGCGCCGTGTATGAGTAGATCCTCTGGTAGACCTAAGAGCGAGAACAGACACATTCCACTGCAACTATGCACAGCACTTGCCACTCCGACTCATCAATAAAAACTGCACGCGCACACACCAAACCCATAGAAGCGCACTTGACTTTACATCATTAAACTATTTCAGTATATTGCTTTTCTGATTGTCAAAACCACACCAGATATGTTTGGCTTGAAAATATAATTAGGCTGCAATGACCTACAATGGCAAACAATTTCTGAGTAGCCTAACTTATGGCGTCTCCATTCCACAGCAAAAGTGTCCTAACCACCAATTAGGCCTACAGCGGTTTCTATCTGAGCGATTCCAATAGTGAAAGGATTTCAGTGTCATATTTCGGTGGCACTAGCTAAGCTGTCGTGGAACTCGAGATGACATGTCTACTGATAGGCAACAGGTCTCACCAACACGAAATTTGTGGATTTGGGCTAGATCAGCCACATTGCCTGACACTAACAGAAACTGAGCCGTACGTGAGGTCGTGGGCTTGCCAAAGACTAATTGCAAAAGATGCATCCTACCTCATTTGTTGTCGTTTGGTATTCGAAATTGGGCTTTTCACAATCCAACGATATATCCAAAGTGCGAACTAGTTGGTGATGGTATATGGAAACTGGCAGTAGGCTATGCATGCTACACGGAGTTCTAACAGGTGCATGGCCTAATAAGCAAGCAAGATATAACCCACGATCGCCATGGTTTCGTTATCAATTCGTGTTTGTGGTAATAATGACAGCAACATTAAAACCATCTTGATCTTCATCATTTTTGACAGATCAGCAGCCTCTGGATGTTCATATGCATAGTTAGCCTACCTTTAGTTTGCATTTACATTTTAAACACTGAATCTACTGTCTTTACTGCCGGGAGAGAAAAAAATCCTGTATTCTTTTCTGTAGCATAATATTCTTTTCTCGAAGTCAACTAGCCTGCTTGCAACGTCTCTCCTCAGCGAGTCACGTCACTTTCACTTCTATAGCTAGACTATAAAGTTTAATCTTGACTATGGATAGCTATATTCAAAGCTATCCAAAACCTTTTTTGCTATTTGCCTATTTCACAACAAATATAATGACAAACTGCGAATTTGTAGGCCTATTGACAAAAAGCAAGGGGTGCTGCAGCACCCTCAGCACCCACCTTCCCGCGCCCTTGCCTCCTTCACTGATTTTTCACTAGTTTCACATTTGGCTACGGTCAGTGTCACTACTGGTAGCATAAGCCAGTACCTGGAGCCTACAAATGTTGCACAGGTAGTCCAACTCCTCCAGAATGGCACACCAAACGTTCCATTGCTAGAAGGATTGCTGTGTCTCCCAGCGCAGTAGCGCAGGGAGTGTTGGAGATTCCAAGAGACAGTTGCTCTAGAAGAGCTGGGCAGGATGGTAGAGGGTCCCTAACCCAACAGCAGGACCAGTATCTGCTCCTTTGTGCAACAACAAACAGTAGGAGCCCTGCCAAAGCCCTACAAAATGAACCTTCTCCTGGCCGCTGTGAATGTCTCTGACCTGTCAGACTTCATGAAGGTGGCCTGAGGGCCCAATGGCCTCTGGAAGGACCTATGCTCACTGCCCAGCACCGTGCAGCTCAATTGGCATTTGCCAATAGTTACAAAATTGGCAGTTTCGCCATTGACGCCCTGTGCTTTTCTCTAATGATACCAGGTTCACCCTGAGCACATGTGAGGTCTAAAGATGTCTTGGAGAATGTAATGTTGCCTGCAACATCATTCAGCATGACTGGTTTGGTGGTGGGCCAGTGATGGTCTGAGGAGGGATATCCTTGGAAGGGCGCGACACACCTCACGGGCAAGACAACTGCACCCTCACTGCTCTTAGGCATCAGGATGAAAACTTCAGACCCATTGTCTGACCCTGTATTGGGGCAGTGGGCCCTGGGTTCCTCCTGGTGGACAACAATGGCTGGACACATGTAGCGAGAATGTGCAGGCAGTTCCTGGAGGATGAAGGCATTGATACCATTGACTGTCCCCCACACTCCCTGACTTAAACCGATTGAACACCTCTGGGACATTATATTTTGGTCCATCCAACACCGCCAGGTTGCAACACTGACTGTCAAGGAGCTCAGTAATGGCCATGTCCACATCTGGGATAAGATACCCCAGGACACCATCTGCTGTTTCATTAAGAGCATGCCCCGATGCCATCAAGCATGTCGGGGCTATACAAACTACTGTGTACCATCATGAGTTGCTGCGCTGAAATTTAAGCAAAATGGACTAGCTTGCCACATCATTTTTTCCACTTAGATTTTCGGGGGGTCTTTTAATTCAGTCCTCTGTGGATTGCTCTGTGGAGCATCTGAGGATGCTCATTTAACGTATGGAGAGGCTTGGAGAGCTGTCCGCACCTCACCATCCCACCACAGGGGTCTCCCAGGGCTCAGTACTGGGCCCCCTTCTCTTTTAGCCTGGAAAATCCAGACCCTGATAATCTAGAAAGATTAAGGGTCTGGCAAAGAACAATGTAATGGCCCAACCCGAGGGGCGGCAACAAGCATGCATTTAAAAATCTCACTGCATGCAATTGGATAACACTAGACCATGTTTACTCTGAATTATTTCGGACTTCGACGCAATCGGATAACACTACGACCAATGTGTACTGTCCTCCAACGTTGCAGCGCTGTCTTCATCAGTTTAGCTGGTTTCCTGGAATGTTGGGGTAAAAGTAACGTGCATCATTGCTCTTTGCTAGAGTGTCTCGCAGAGACAATTCCATTGTGCTCTCGCGAGAACTCTGGATTTCCAGGGTACTTCTCTTTGCTATCCACACCACTTCTTTGGGACAGATTATTCATTCGCACCGCTTCTCATACCACTGCTATGCAGATGACACACAGCTTTATCTGTTCTTTCCACCTGATGACCCCTTGGTCTCGGCACGGACCTCGGATTGCCTCTCAGACATATCAACATGGATGAAGGCACACCACCTCCTGCTAAACCACTCATAAACCAAACTGCTGGTCCTCCCAGCTAAACCTACTGCTCCCACCTACTCGAATGCCCTCATACAGGCATATATGCTACCCCCCAACCATTGCGCTCTTCAGACAAACATCGTCTAGCTCTGCCACCGGTACGCTCAGGTCAATCCAAACTTTGTTCACCTGTTATTCCTCGTTGGTAGAACGCGCTTCCAGTTCCTACTAGAGCAGGGACATCCCTCTCCACCTTCAAAAAACTCCTGAAGACCCAGCTCTTCAGAGAATATCTCCTCTCGTAGCACTACTTACAACTAGCTAATTCTAGCACTTACCACCTGACTTGACTGTTTAAAAACAACACTCACTGATGCACTTTTCCCTATTGTACTCTACCTTTTTGAAATTACAATTAAATTGTTCTAGAATTGTTGAGAGAATTGTTTTAAAAGCGTTATCTCTCTCTCTCTCAAAAAGGATTCGGGAGCACTCAGAAACTAAAAACTGGACTGAATGAAGCAAAATTGGCCCATGGACAGGACCTAGAAGCCAATAACCTCTAAAGCCAACAACCCCGGGAAGATGTAGAACATCATGAAATCTATAAATGAAATGTCTAGCTCAACTAAACTTATTATGAAGTTTGCTTTCCCAATGATTTAAATAAATTATTTTCCAGATTTGGAAGTGCACGGCAGACACAATTAGAAACATAAAATTGGCAACTAGGCCTAAATACATTGTTCCCTGACTGCCAATACTGTTATTATTATCAGTTTGTAAAGATTAGGCAAAGTAAGAAGTGATCACTAGTCAATGATAAATGACAACTGGAATTTAGCATAATAATTGCTTAACGGCCGTATTATGATGTCACAATCGGCAATGTTAAGTCTTTCTTTAATAGTTTAAAAAGTATAAAAGTTTCAAAGTTGAAAAGACATAGCAGCTTGGTCCGTTTGAAGACCTACGTTACAAAGTTTGAATGAAGTTTCTAAGTTAAACTGTTCAAGAGAAATTGCGTACGGAAAAAGTGGTAAGCGGAAGAAGAAGTTGTTGAAGTTGCCTAGGAAGAACAGTACAGTGCATTTTCATGCACTGTAATAAGAAGTTGTTGTTGCCTAGGAAGAACAGTAAAGTGCATTTTCATGCACTGTAATGATACACTCTCCATCCTCAACACACTCTCTCTCTCTCCATCCTCAACACACTCTCTCTTTCCATCCTCAACACACACTCTCTCTCTCTCCATCCTCAACACACACACTCTCTCTCCATCCTCAACACTCTCTCAATTCAATTCAATTCAATTCAATTCAAATGGTGCTTTATTGGCATGACAAATATGACACTTGTATTGCCAAAGCAATTGTTACATAAAAGTACAGTATCAGGATCTAAGCAATTATACAGGTATAGACAAGGGATAGGGGTACATGGACAAAGTGTAAAGAACAATTTTTTTTTTGTCTGTGTCTGAGTACAACATATCAAGTTCAAGTTCTGAGTGACTCAACATAGGCAACAAACTTACAGACATACAATACATTAGGGCACAAATCTAAAGTGGACTGCGTAGAAACTTCAAGTATGGTATAGTATATACAACATGGGGGGACTGTGTTGAGTTAGTGTATGTGGCTGTGGCTGTGAGAGAGGGGTGCATGTGTGTGTGTGTGTGTGTGTGTGTGTGTGTGTGTGTGTGTGTCTGTGTGTGTCACATGTACATGCATACAAAAATCACTCAGTGTCTCTCAGCTGGTGACAGGCAAGGACATATTGGGCAGCAGTAATACAGCTGTCTGTGTCTTTTCCCAATAGGTATAGTATTTTATTCGGGTTTGGTAGGTCATAGAAATCAGGGATTTTTCTCTTTTTTTGGGAAGTATTTATTATGAATTGATTCAAATTTTGGGCATTCAGTTAAAAAAGTGTAATTCGGTTTCAACAACATCATCTCTGCACTGCTGGAATAGGACTGCGTCTTTTGGAAGCCATGTCTTTTGTGTCTTCCTGTTTCTATGGCTAAACGGTGTTCACTGAGTCTGTATTTCGTTAGTATGCATCTCAAATTTGTCTCTTTTATTTTTGTTAGGTAATGTGCAAGTGTATATTTCCTGTTTAGGGTCAGATAGCATTGCATTTTGCTTTGGGATTGTGTTTTAGATTGCCAATATTCATCATAAATGTCTTTTAGGTTTTGGGGGGTTTGGTTAATCCAAACATTTTGTGTGGATGTGGCCTGGTATTTGGCCTTTAAAGTGTTGGATGTCTCTGGAGGAGGGTGACTGAAGACTAGGTTGGTAGGGGAGTTATCTTTGCTCAACTCTTGGTGTTTCAACACTCACTCTCTCTCTCTCTCTTTCTCTCTCCATCCTTAACACACTTTCTTTCTCTCCATCCTCAACGCACTCTCTCCATCCTCAACACACACTCTCTCTCTCCATCCTCAACACACTCTCTCTCTCTCCCTCAATCCTCAACACACACTCTCAACACACTCTCTCTCTCCATCCTCAACACACTTTCTTTCTCTCCATCCTCAACACACTCTCTCTCTCCATCCTCAACACACTCTCTCTCTCTCCATCCTCAAAACACACTCTCTCTCCATCCTCAACACACTCTCTCTCTCTCCATCCTCAACACACACTCTCTCTCTCCATCTTCAACACACTCTCTCTCTCTCTCTCCATCCTCAACACACTCTCTCTCTCCATCCTCAACACTCTCTCTCTCTCCATCCTCAACACACACTCTCTCTCTCCATCCTCAACACACTCTCTCTCTCTCCATCCTCAACACACACTCTCTCCATCTTCAACACACTCTCTCTCTCCATCTTCAACACACTCTCTCTCTCTCCATCCTCAACACTCTCTCCATCCTCAACACACTCTCTCTCTCCATCCTCAACACACACTCTCTCTCTCCATCCTCAACACACACTCTCTCTCTCCATCATGCATGTTTCTGTTGCCGCTTCTCCTTCCACTACTATTCATTGCCAACATTCACTCTTAACACTCTCTCTCTCTCACACACACACACACACGCACGCACGCACGCACGCACGCACGCACGCACGCACGCACGCACGCACGCACGCCACACACACACACACACAGGGGCAGCCGTAGCCTACTGGTTAGCGCTTCGGACTTGTAACCGGAGGGTTGCTGGTTCAAACCCCGAAGAAGGCATGGCTGAAGCAAGGCACCTAGGCACTTTGAGCTAGGCACCTAACCCCTCACTGCTCCCCGAGCGCCGCTGTTGTGTTTCACTAATTCACGGATTGGGATAAATGCAGAGACCAAATTTCCCTCACGATCAAAAGAGTATATATACACACACACACACACACACACACACACACACTCACCGTCTCCAGGTCCACTTTGCTGCATTTGCTGATTCCTGTTGGCTCCTCCTCCACTGGGGGCTCTTTGACTTTCCTCCTTTGCCTGGGAGCCTGTGAACACACACACATGCATAAGCACAGGTAAGCTACACACACACACACAGTATGCAAACTCAGAAAAGCAAAACTCACAGCCACCACTGTACCATCAAAACAACAACCCTTGGCATGTGGTTTGTTTCTCTGAGAAAACACTCATCTCACTTCAAAACCACACAAGGTCTGATGCTTGAAGCACTGCAAATAGGAGAGATTTGGAGCTGTTACGGTTCCTCTTTGTGCTAAAAAGTTTTATGTAAACATACTACAGAGCTGGACTAGAGCAGGGTTGGCTCTTTTTCTGAAAAAGGTCTTTACTTTATGTAGTGGAAAATTACGCATTTACCACAGACACACACACAGTTTGACACACACCTATAGGTGAGGTATGAAGTGAAATATTAATCAGGCCTCTTGCCACATCGCCTCTCCTTCAAACTGAACAGCTCATCAGATTGCCTTCAGGAATCCGATACATCTCAGTAAAACACACACCTCCCACCTACCTCAAAATCAGTCTGGTAGGACCCTAATAATTCAAAAGACAATTGTGTGTAAACTGTGTGTGTGTGTGTGTGTGTGAGTATGCATGTGTGTGTGTGTGTGTGTGGGTGGGTGTGTGGGTGGGTAGTTTTATAACAAACAACAGTGTGCCCCTGAAGAAAATTAAGACTGGAAAAGTGTCCTTTCTTTTTCAGTTCTCTATTTTTCTATGTATGAAGTTACTGTAACTGTGAATAGCACTATTGTTAAGCAGAAGAGCCTGATCAGCTGAAGACTTCGCTCACTGCCTTGCACAGACTGACTGAGGAAGTAATTTGTCCCCAGCGCCATTGAACTGTTCAATGCTTCACTTAAGGGAAGAGGAGAGATAGACTTCTCTGCATAGTCTGTCTGCCTCTTCACCCCCTCCATGTTTGGATACTGTCTGTCCACTAGCCACTTTTTACCACTGTCTTTCTGCCTCACTGTTTGCGTGCTATATTAGCACATTAGCACATATGCATAACACCTCCCTCCATGCCACAGCCGAACTGTGGCCACACTTATACCTTTTCTTAAAATAGTTATATATATATATAGACATATAGATATATAGACTTTATTCTTGCACTGTTGCACTTACTCATTTGCACTATCACCATGACCACTATCACCATTGCACTATCACCGTGACACTCACTCACACAGAGCACCTTACCTTACCTTACTATGCACAGAGAATCACAGGCTCAGTCATTGCAAGTGCCTCTTGATTGATTAATCACCATTATGTGGATACTGTTTTTAGAATTGATTTAGATTAAGTGTTAGATAGTATAATTTGTATTTTAGTATATTTAGTAAATTCTTTATCTTCTACTGTCCTTATTGCTTAGCTGTGTTTTTATATTATATACTTTTAATTACTCTTTCTGCTGTTAGTAAATGTGTGTGTGTTGTCTGTATGCTACTGAGACCTTGAATTTCCCCTGGGGAAAGTATCTATCTATCTATCTATCTATCTAATAACGTTAATGAAGGAAGTGGCTGAACTTCTCATTCACTCTCAGTTTTACACATTTATGGTGAAAATTCTATTTCAGAGGTCAACCTCCAATGCTTAGATTGTTTTGAATGGGTGGGGAGAGAACACCACCAAAAACAAACAAAAAGCCTCTCCTCAATGTCTTGCGCATTGTTTTTTATAACTTACAAATGACAAACACTTGTGTCATGCCCTTAGCGCAGAGATTCTGTGGTGGCCTAGTTCTTTTGACGTTTTAGTTGTGGTCATGTCATTTGATCTGCTTTGTTAAACGGACAATGATATGTAAATAGATTTGGGCTGGGGTACAGTGATGAAATCTGCAGATCTAATCACAAGGTCAGCAATGAGACATTCAGGTAGACAGACAACCAGCATGTGTGTGCTGGCCCCAAATTATTCATGCTGCTAGTGTGTTGTGATTTTGAACATGCCATCTTGTGTCAGGGATCATTATCAGTCTCCGCAGTCATATTGTCAAATGTGATGAAACGCCTGTGGCTTTTGAAGTTGATAACTTTTACTATCTGATCTGACATCTCCTTTCAGTCTGCCATTTCCTGCTTTGATTGTGGCGGGCCTACAGATTGCGTCGCCCAACACCTTTGGGTGAACAAATCCGTTGCAGAATTGGCATGGATGCAGAAACAATCTTTGCTTTTGACACTCTGTGGTTCCGGAGGGTGATTTGTACTGAGAGAGACAATCTCGGCCACAGCTGACCCAATAGGGTGGTCAATTCTTTGAAACAAGCTTACGTCACTCACCACTCAAAACTCTGCACCATGTTGTTGGAGGTGCAACATATGCACTGTTTTAACGCTAGGGCTCTATATCTCATTACACTGTTACCTCCAGACAAGTTCTTTAGCAGGCTATACAATTGAAGCTTTGTGGACTGAAAGATAACTTACAGATTGACTGATGAGGTTGATTTGACCATCAGTTAAGTTTGAAACAGGCACCTTACTTTGGATAAATAATTGCAATATTTCATAGGAGTGATTAACGTTAAATAATCTAGGCTGGAGTAACTCAGCAACAGGCACCTCCGATGTATTTGCCGTTATAAAGATGTTAAAAAGCTATAGTTAAAAAAGTTACAGTTACCATTAAGGTAGCCAAGGTGCCAGAACAGAACACATCTGGATAATTATAAAAACTGTTCTTTCTTCTAATAAAACATGACAAAATACTTTTGTAACCCTTGAGCCAGCTCCTATCTACATGATCTCAATGGCGACCTTTTGCACCTTTTGTTTGCACCTCCAACAGCATGGCGTACCTGTTGCCCCCCACAAATGCCCAGATGTTTGTGTCAAAGTTTGTGGGCACAGCTGACGCCTCAGCGTAAACCCGTCGTAGCAAGTAATTCATGGTAACTCCACCGCACATCTGACAACAAACGGGTGGTTCACACGAGAGGAGCAGTGGTGGAGCAGGGAAAAGAAAGACCACGGGAGCACACAGATGTTTGGGTTGCTTCACGTCATGTGAAAAGGGTGCGGAAACGACTAACGTTTTCGTAACGTTTGTAGGATTACATCTTCACCAGAGTCCATAAACTCTCACAGCTCAGAGACCTGTAGGACGGGCATCGTCACTAACCCTGAGTCAGGCATCAGTGGCGGCGTCTCCAGACAGACTCTGCTGTGCCCCCTTGTGTACCCAGCATGTGTGAAAACGTCTCCCACAGCACACAACGCCATGAGCTCGCAGGAATGGTTTAGATCTAAGTTCACCGGTGTCCACATATGCAGCTCATACTGCATTATTCTACTTTACTCGCACAAACAACTCTTATAAGTATATACAGTTGTGCTCATAAGTTTATGAAGCCATGTTAAAGTTGACTAAAAAGAGGAATAAAAAAATCATCTTTTGTAAATTGATCTTAATGCCTTAATTAAAAAAAATGAGGAAAGATCCAACCTTTAAGGACACCAATTTTCTTTGTAAAACCAATAATGTATCGTAAATAAATAGATGAATGTTCTTCCTTAAAATACATGGGGCATAAGTATACACACCCCTATGTGTATACTTATGCCCCTTGCCTCACATCATCACATACCCTTCACCATACCTAAAGATTGGCATGGGATACTTTCCATAAGATCATCTCTCAATGCAAATCAAACCAGCTATTAGGCTAACTAAAATAAAACCATGCCAATCAAATTTATGAGAACAACTATATGCTAATAAACATATGAGCACAACTATATTCCTAGAAGAATTAGGAACCAGTAGGAACCGGTATAACCCCCTGAAGACACCTCTAACCACACTAACAATGCCACACGCCGCTTCTGAAGTAAGAGAAGAGGGGAAATCTACTTACGTAGCCTTGGCAGGGTCAAACAATGGAAACCTGCCAGCAGCAACACACAACACAACATATTTGATTTTTAAAACGAAACACATTCCGCTCTCTTTGTGGAAGAACAAATGAGGGAGGGGGGTGTGAACGCAACCAGGACGAGACGGACCTGATGGGCCAGATATTTAGGATGATCCGCCACCCACACACACACACACACACATTAAAATTCTTTATTTAAATCCACAAATCATATTACAACAGACAGGATTCAAATATTTCAAGAGATAAGATAGGGCTTTGTCACTTAGTGGTATTCAGGGGTACAAAAAACATCTCCTGCGCCATACTGCAAGGCTGCCTATAACTGCAGATATGGAGCAAAACTTTGCTAGCTGTTTTGTTTTTCTGCTGAAGAGCCCTGCCAGCCTTAACCCACTGAAAACAAGGTTGTGGGCATGCCCCAAGCTGCCAAAGATCAACACCACTAGCTTGCATTGATAGCCTAGGTCACATAGTTTTGTCCGTATGTATACCATTCTGGCATAATACGCGAATGTTTGTACATGGTCCGATTATCTGGAAGTACATCCTTAACAGTGCTAGCAATAAGGTCAACAATTCGGTCGTGGCGTGCAGTATAAAGTCCTTTGTACATAGTACAGCCATTAACAATATGGGCTACTGATTCGAGGTGATGGTCAGAGTCTGAGTGCATTATACAGCGTGGATGGTGGATTGCAGGGTACCATAGTGCAAGGTTGTATTTGGTGGGTAACACCTGCAGTCTGGCTTTGGCAGTGAAACAGAGGATGTCCTCCCCAACAGCGGCATTTGTAAACATGGAGTGTGAGACAGAGTGGTCGACAAAGTGTAGGCATGCCAACTTTCCCTGCATTCTGAGTTCAGTCCAGTGTTGTTTGGTGTCTGTTTGTTTTATGTTAAGAAGGAATCTCCTTGCTGTTGTATTCTGTAATGTGTGTTGTGCCTCGTTGTGATATACATTAGCCTCTGCTGTTGCAGATGGGTCTGTACCGCACAGACAGTGGTAGTGTAGTGGTTAAGGAGCTGGGCTAGCGTGCAGTAGCCTGAAAGTTGTCGGTTCAATTCCCGGCTTCCACCGTTGTGCCCTTGAGCAAGGCACTTAACCCCAAGTTGCTCCGGGGACAATGTGATCCCTTGTAATATAGCTGACATATGTAAGTCACTTTGGTCAAGATGTGTCTGCTAAATGTAATGTAACTGCATCAGATGCCTGTGGTGCTGTGTGTGAGTTGTGTGAGGCAGTGTATACCCATTCCACGTTTGGGACACCAACCCCCCCCCACCCACACACACACATGCATCACACAATGAGTCTGACATTGACTACATGTATTACATACATTCTGTATGACAACATTTATGGCAGTGTGATTTGGCATGTTGAGCTGAGAGAGTGAATGCTCTCTCTCTCTCTATCTGTAAGTGTGTGTGTGTGTGTGTGTGTGTGTGTGTGTGTGTGTTTGTGTGTGTGTGTGTGTGTGTGTGTGTCTGTGTGTGTGTGTGTGTGTGTACACCTGCATGTTTATGGCTCTTATGTTACTGTGCTGTTTAGTTGTGACCCTGAGTGTGTGTGTTTTAGTAGCAGACATGTGGACTCGAGTCACTTCATACTCAACTTGATAAAATCTGGCATGACTTGCGACTCGACTTGGACTTGATATTCACTCGAGACTTGACTTTGCCTCTTTCACTTGTAATGACTTGGCATGTCTCGAGTCAATAACTAAATTTCCTGACCGTGGACCAGTCACCCCAGAGACGAAAAAAAAAAACCAAATAGCGGAGACAAGAAGGCAGAGCCTGGCTCGGTGATACAGAGACATAGAAACATGCAATTTGGCCATGGAAGCCTAGTCGAGAGCTGTCCGTCCGGGCTGCATGAGAAACTAAATAAATCACACACCATCACAGCCAAGATTGTCCTATTTTGCCACCCGACTAAGTAGATTGTGTTAATCACGCGATTAATTTTGAAATACGTAGCCCGTTACAAAATGTCAGCGTAATTAACGCATTGGGTTTCCCTATTAGGGGACTGCACGGACGTCACGTTCTGGGCGGTAACCCAACTGCATGGCCATGTTGGAGGCACTCGGCATAAAGAACTGAATGAAGTACAATGGAGTATTATGCACTTTGGATACCTTAAGTGATTATAACCATGTCTAAACAACAGAAAAGCTCATCAAAACGCATCCAAGATGCAAAGGCATATAGGGCAGGACTTGGACCACAAGAAAAGGCGCGATATTTCAAGAAATTGATGGTTTATTGGCAGCGCAGATCCATATGAGTTGGGTGAGGGAGAGGCAGTACCAAGTCCAGCCACAAGCGCCCCCCTTCCTCAGATGACTTCTGGCATTATTCTCCTTTCTCCCTAGCTTTTTTAATAACTTTTGGAAGTCAGTACCTACTCCAGATGTTTTTCTCGGTCTGACCTATTGGTACAACCTAAAACACGGCAATAATTAACCATTTGCTTACAAGCCTGAGAGTTTATTTTACTGTCTATGGAGTTAGCTGAAGATGGAGAGGAATCGTGAGGAGCTTGTAGGCGAAAAGTTTCAGTTTAAAAAGTTGCCTGATAAAAAGCACAGTGATCACACACTGTGTAGGGCACCAAGAGACAGAGGAGGGACCAACATTTTGCCAATAAATAGTAGCTTTACTGCAAACTGTTTTTCACTCTTGTTAGAGAATGTTTACAATGTCAAAATGCACCAAAAGATGCATTACATAAAGTTACATAAAGACTGTATTATGTGTGTGTGTGTGCGTGCGCTTCAGCTGAGTATAGCACTTTATGACCTAAATGGAAACACCCATCAGCCTACGTGCATCTGACCACCTCACACTATTTGCTCTGGACACACCTACACATCTACCCCTGAACACATACACACACACACACACAAACACACACATACACACACACATACACAACACACACACACACACACACACACACACACAAATGTATGCATACATACAAAGACAGAAATATAAAGACTCTATGTTGTCAAGTCTGCGCAAAATATGCACCACACACACACAGATTTCAAACAACTGTTCAAAACAACTAACCAGTAAAATGACACTCTCGTGGGTGTTAGGTGGAAAAAACACAGGTAGCTATAGTATCTGGTAACCTTAGTGAAGAGTGGTAACTGGTTGTTATCGTTACAGTCTCCAGAGGGACTCATGCACTCCCAGCAAGAACACACAAAACTCACACACAACAGACACCACTCACACTGAAAACACACTGACTGGATATAAACCCAACCAGGGTATATACAGAAATTCTTAAGTTGAATTTAATACCTTTTAATACCTTTTTTAATACCTTCACAATATTGTTTAATACCAACACGACTTCGAGCTGCAACTAGCGGCAACCTTTCGAAATTCAGTGTTGGGGGTAATTAATTATAAAGTAACAGATTACTGTCATTTTTGTTACTTAACTTTCTGAGTAAGAAAGTGTAGCAATGCTTACAATTCAAATCAAGTATCTATAATTACATTTACTGGATACTTTTTTCCTTGTTTGCTTCAATAAAAACACTGGCCTATACACAATTATTTGTTATTTAATCCCAACCCAAGATAAAAAAGTTATTTCATTGTTATGTGTAGGAAGACCACACACCACTTCTCCAGCACTACACTCTTTCTTTCACTATCATTCTATCTCAATCAAGACAAAATGACAAATGTCCCCTGGGGATCAATAAAGTATCTATCTATCACTGTCAGGCCTATATTTAACCTCTATTCTGTAGTCAAGGCAGGGGTAGCTCATTGCAAATAACCCCTTATAACATGTGCATATGTTTACATGTTATATTCTTGTTTTTTTGTTTACATGTTATATTCTTGTATTTTCATTTATTGTCTTTTTACAGACGTGGTAATAAGCCTCTTGGCTGTTGCCAACTAGCCTAAGCCAGTCTTGAATCTCGAGTCCTCTAACCAAATGTCCGGAAAAAAAAAATTCCCATGACATTGTCAATGGTAGCGAACTTTTGGGAACAAGTTTAGGCAGTAAGCCAGCCGTATATCCAGTTTGAGCATAGAGTTTGAGAGCTAAAGTTTTTTTACATGAGCGCACACTGACATATCGGCTCAGGTCCTACTCGCACATATAATTAATATAATATAAATAAATTCATGTGAATTTTAGGAGATAGGCCTGCACCTAACACAAATGGAAAACATCATAGTTAGTGGTTCGAAAATTTAATACCTCATCAGATGACGTTTATTACTTTTTAATACTTTTAAATGGCCTTTGAAAATGGCCTTTTTAATACTTTGAAAATGACCCTGTCAGCTGCAAATCGCACAGTTTCTGTCACATTCTGGAAGTGGTGAAATTGAGCTCTATTATGTGTGTGTGTGTGTGGGGGGGGCATGTGTGTATGTGTGTGTGTGTGTTTATGTGTGTATGTGAGAGAGATAGAGAGAGAGAGAGAGAGAGAGAGAGAGAGAGAGAGAGAGTGTGTGTATGTATGAGTGTGTTGTCTGAGTGTGTGTCCACCTGTGAGTAACTGACACACACACACACACACACACACACACACACACATATTCAAGTACTATCAAGACAAATTCACACTGCTCCTTCTCGCTAAAGCACATGGCGGGTGAATGGTTAACACACACACACACACACACACACACACACACACACACACACACACAAATGTATGCATACATACATAGACAGAAATATAAAGACTCTATGTTGTCAAAATACACACACACACACACACACACTTCAAACAACTGTTCAAAGCAACTAACCAGTAAAATGACACTCTCGTGGGTGTTGCAGGTGGAAAAAACACAGGTAGCTATAGTATCTGGTAACCTTAGTGAAGAGTGGTAACTGGTTGTTATCGTAGACAAACATCCCGCTTACTCCAGTCCAAACATGACCATCTGCATTAACCAATGACCTTTAACTGCAGCAAAAGGGCATTTGATTTGAGGCTGGGAGGATGCACTGCCCTCCATTCTCTGGGATCCCTTGACTCAAAGCACACTTTTGAGTCAGCATAAACCGCAAGGTGGAAACTTAGTTTGAACTGTCCCACTCTCAAAACCCCTACAGCCTCGCCACCTCTCCCGCGCATAGGCGTCCAGTGAAGAGAACGCTGTGACTGTGAAAGTGAGGTGAAACAGGCAGGTCACCATCAACAGTAATTGACACACACACACACACACACACACACTCAAGTATTATCAAGACATTTCCAATTGAGCAAACACACATTTTGAATCTACCACAGTTGCAAGACGCATTTACCAGTATTGTGATATGGAATCATTGAAATTGAATTAACTCATACTGTTGCTAAGGTGTAATAACCATTTCTTGGGCCAGAATTTAAGTCTCAATATCTTGTCCACGCCGTAACAAATGCATTGTAAGTGCTGGAATCAAACACTTATCCCAAAGAAAGGCACAAGAGTCTGGCAAAGGTCTATTCTATTGGCTGCTGTCTACCACAAAGCTATGACATTGCAGTCTGTGTTGGTTTTTGCTAATCAAATCCATGGCTTCAATGGATTGTACCTCTGTGTAATCTAAAACATGTGTACACACACACTCTGGGGAGCAATCTAGGCACTCCCTCACCACCCTCCAACACACGCTCATGTGCACACACACACACACACACACACACACACACACACACACAAACACACAGCCTAATACACAGACACGAACAGTGAGAGAGATAGAGATATATGTAGGCTGTACAATATATTGAAACATTATGTATATATAAGAATACGGAGTGCATAAATACTCCTTTCAAACTCACCCTTCTTGACTGCTTCAATTAAGAAGTGTGTGTTTCCCAAGCACAAACCTAACTCGAAATCCAGCTTAACATAGGTGCGTGTTTTACCACCATAAACCGTCATCACACACCAGTTTGAGGTGGGAGTAAGAGAATCAATAAGCTCATTACACAGGGGATGCTTAGGTGGCCAGATGGCACTAGCCAGGTTTGGGATTTTGCCAGGACACCAGGGAACCCCTTACTCTTTCATTCGCGTGTCATGGGATCTTTAATGACCTCAGTGAGTCAGGGCCTAGCCTAGGTCCCTCCATCATCAACAACAGCTTGGTCTCCATGGTAACGGAATGGACAGTGTGTGTAGTATGGGCGTGTCCGTTCACATTCCCCTCTCATCCACTTATCAGTTTAAGTGTTTCATGGTCTGTTAATCTAACTGATTGGCACTGAGTTCACATGGAGCAAACTTGCGACAGTGACTCCATAAAGTTGTTTTGATATACAGTACATGTTGAAAATATGTTTCCTTTTTAGTGTTCAGTGGCACAGGGAATGGAAGCTCTGAATACACTTTGTTATTACCGTCCCTCCACAATAGATCAGATCAGATTGGTATATTATATCATTATTTTAAATACTTAAATACTTCTTTTGTGTCCTACACCATTTCACCAACTGAAATGTCTTGTTTTTTCCTTTATTCTTGTGTGGAAAAAGAAAAAAAAACTTGTCAATAAAATTATTCTGATTCTGATTCAGTAGCAGGCTTTCACTAACCTGACCCTAGCCAGATGAATTTCGCTCCGCCTAGCTCCACTCATCCATCTGGAACCGATCCATTGAAGTGTTGCTTCAGAAGGCTGGGTCTAATCAAAAAATGCTTGCACATGATTGAATAAGCCACTTGTCCGTCATCTATTGACGTGCTACTTCAACCACTCACATCGAAGCCAACCCGACTTTTTAGCCTACATAGCCTAGGCTATAGCCTATTTGTTACCGTTTCATCATGGCTTTTGCTGAGAAACAAATAGTTCGCAACAACACACGCTGAACTTGAATCAAACATTCTTTAGAACACAGCTGATCAACCGTCTGCTTTCACTTTTGAATGAAGTTCCAATCCTTGCGTAGTGATATGAAAGAATTGACTTAGAAGCACAAAGCCCATTTTCCTTGACAGCGGTCTGTTATACTTAGCAACGGTCTGTTATTCAGAATTAGCAGACCGCTGAACGTTGGGAAGGCCCATTCAAGTGAATGGAGCATTCTGCAGCACTATGAAGAGCCGTGTAATAACTTTCTTTGTTTAATTTGTGGCACACATGTTCCACACACTTGGGTTCCACACTGGGTTTCTCCAAACACTCCCTAGAATGTTAGTTTTCATTGGAACTGATATACTGTATGTTGACGTCTAGATAAAACCATGTTCAACTGGGACTCCACCCAGTAATTTCCACAACATTATCGCAGCCATTAAATGACTGGACTGCTAGGTAACACGAGTCTCTTTGTCAGGCTACTAAACATTACAGGACAATCCTGGGCAGAGCTGACCCCAATCAAGATCCTAACTATTCAGTGTCTGTCACAGTCTGAAAAGAGGGGGAGACAGTGTTTGAAATGGAAGGCATTGTTTTTGGCAGGTATTTCATACAAGCATTAGCCAGGCTTGTATGGAATGCTAAATTCATTTCATGTTTCATTGAGGAAGCCCTAAAATGACTCACACCATATGCCTTAGCCCTCACACAAGAACTCTAGTATACTAGCACACACCATATGACTTAGAGCTCACACAAGAACTCTAGTATACTAGCACACACCATATGCCTTAGGGCTCACACAAGAACTCTAGTATACTAGCACACACCATATGACTTAGGGCTCACACAAGAACTCTAGTATACTAGCACACACCATATGCCTTAGAGCTCACACACACACAAGTCCAAAACAATAAGAACACGTAGACATCGAGGTTTCACCACCTTTACCCCTTGATGTTTCAGATGGTCACACATACATGCACACACACACACACACACACACACACAAATGCACACGCACACACACACTTACAAACAAAAGACAAAGGTAGACAATGTGGTTCACACCTCTCCCAGGAAACATATTCAGAGGATGTCAGTATGTGTGTGTGTGGGGGTGCTCTCAACTATAGGTAGAGTCTGCAAGTTGCCGTGGTTTGTAGTATGAGCCTATCTACCAACTTCTAATGTCTCCTACAAACTTTATACTTATTTTCAGATACTGAGAATGAAAAAAAAAACAATAAATAAACAAATAAAAATAAATCTGTACTCAGATTCTCAGTTTCTTTAATATGTGTTGCCCATTCCATTTTCAACTGTTTCAAAAAATACAGTCTGCATGTGCTATGTGACACAGGAGCTCACCTCAATGACCTTTTACACAGATGAGGTGACACATTGACCATTGCCATGTAAAATGAGGTGACACATTAACTACATAAGTGCTACTTTCAATCACTACAACCTCTGACACAGTAAGACCTTTTGACTTTTTAAAAGCATCAAAGCTGCCCTTAGCTTGGATCACTGCCCTGGTAGGCATATAGAGCCAAACATGGGACCATGACTCTTCACCTCAGGATATGTGTGCCTGGCACAGAAACTGCTTTATTTGAGGTTATTGTAGCAGAGTTGTAAACATGAGTGAGCAGAGTATAAACAATTATGAACACTCATGGTTCTCTTCATATCGTAGAAATCTTTCGCCTTTTACTAAAGATTTCCGTGGAAAGGACCACTATGAGTTGATATGAATTTTTTGATGTCCCACCTTATGTTGGGGTCCATTAAGGCAGCCATGGCCTACTGGTTAGCGCTTCGGACTTGTAACCGGAGGGTTGCCGGTTCTGAACCCCACGGCTGAAGTGCCCTTGAGCAAGGCACCTAAGCCCTCACTGCTCCCTGAGTGCCACTGTTGATGCAGGCAGCTCACTGCGCCAGGATTAGTGTGTGTTCACTGTGTGCTGAGTGTGTTTCACTAATTCACGGATTGGGATAAATGCAGAGACCAAATTTCCTTCACGGGATCAAAAGAGTATATATACTTAAACGGGTCACATGTCACACATCCTTTGCCCATGATACACCATTCACTGGACAGATTTAAGAATGATAGTGGACACTGCATGATGAGAAAACAGATTTTGGTCCCAGGTGTCATTAACTGGGAGGGAACAGGAAGGATCCTGTCGTTTGTCCATGCACACAAAAACGCTTATTTCTCTCTAAGTCAATCCATAAATGAATATCTGTAGCCAAAGCTAAGTAGAGTTTATTTAAGCCAAATGCATTAACTGACTTTCCTATATACAGTAAACTGCAACCCATAGAACAGTATTTGTTGACCAGAATGTTTTTTGTTTTCCTTTGAGATTGTTATGTGTTGCGTTTGTGTTCATATTCACTGAAAAGAGGAAACGGGAGACAGATGATGACACGGTACATGCTTGATAAGAATAAACAAAAATGTTGTTACATAAAGCCTAGCGTAGCATACCGTGACGTGTTGAAACTGATTCTATCATATTTTCTGTTCATCTGTTAGACATGTTGATAAACAGCAGTACCAAAACTATCTTATTTTCTGTAAGAGCCGGAAGATTCTACAGCAACTAAAGCATGCCTGATAGCAGCAGATAGTCAGCATTGCAGATTACTACCATCTCAATCATCAAGATTACTGCCATCTCAATTCCGCATCTCTCATCCAGATTACTGCCATCTCAATTCCGCATCTCTCATCCAGATTACTGCCATCTCAATCCGCATCTCTCATCCAGATTACTGCCATCTCAATTCATCTCTTCAGATTACTGCCATCTCAATTGTCCAGAAGCCATCTCAATTACTGGTTTCAACTGGTTTCAACTCGGTTCACCAGAGACCTGCTCACCTCTGAGAAATCTCCTAAAAATGCCTTTTGTATTTGGAATGACTGTCGCAAGTGTGTGTGAACATTGTGTGTGAACATGAGTGTGGGTGTGTGAACTATTTTGTTCCATATGAAATAGTATGTGTGTGTGGAAAAACCTTTAAGGACATTAGTTCCTAGAGTTCATGGGGGTCAATGTGTACACAATGCCTCCTTAGAGCAAGACAATGCACACACACACACACACACACACACACACACACACACACACACACACACAGAAGGGGTGAATTGATGGAGAAAAGGATGGAAAAAGAGTCAGGGAGAAGAGGAGCCAAGTCAGGACTGGTACCAGAGGAACAGAGAGAGAGAGAGAGAGAGAGAGAGAGAGAGAGAGAAGGGGTATGAGACCGGGTGCAGTTACACTCCACACACACACACACACACACACACACACACACACACACACACACACAAACACACACAGTGTTAGGCAAATGTCTCTGTTCCGCTTGTACCAGTCATGATGTGTCAATGAAATGAATGAAATATAAGGAATTAGAATGTAGTCAGATTTTCAACAGAAAATACAAAATACTTTTGTGAAGAATGTTGGATAAACATTCCCATGCCCTTGCCTTCTACTGCTGGAGGGTTGAGCTAATATTGCATTAATATGTTTTTATTTTGACAACAGACTAAAGGGACTAGATTAGACAAGATTGACTGATTGGTCTAAAACTTAAGAGTTGTAATGTTCAGCTTGCTTATTCACACACCACACACACACACACACACACACACACACACACACACACACTTTTCATCATGCAAGAGCTATTCAGCAGAAATCAACACACTGATTTGCAAGACAATCATCTACTTCATTTGTGCAAACGAACAGGAAAGCTACCCCTAACTACCCCTACTAATTCACCACATTGTGGTGTCAGTTTCACAGGATTTGACAATGAAAACCCCAGACATGAAGGGAAATGATTATCTGGAAAACCAGAATGAATAGGTTTAGGTTTTTCTGCGATTACTGTATTTAAAGGCACAATTTTGAAAACCGGGCCCGGTTTTTCACAATAAACACAACCCCACACCCAAGAAGTAGTACACCTCACTCTGAAATGGCAAAAAGGTGACACTACATTTCTAAATTTCTTAAATTTCTGTGTCTAAAGAAGGGAAGGGTGTTCACTGTGTGTAGTGTTGTACGAAAAGCATGAGGCTGAAAATTAGGTTATAGTTACGCAGAATGCAGATTTGAGGTTCTGCGGTTTGAATTTAAGGTTTCACTAACTTAAGTTTTATTCAGATTTCTGTGTATAAGCAACACATTTTCATGAGTCTGGAAACAATTTGTTGATATTTAATGTCAACATAATCATAACATAATATACATATAATACATAAAATACATATAATAATAATAATACAGCATTGTGTTCACTTTTCTTCCCATCCTCATTCATCATCATAATGGTCATCAGTTTAACTGCGGGATGCTGATAAACATTGACCTGAATGACCATTACAAAACCAGAGCTTCAGACTGACATCACCTAGCTTCCAACAGGTACACTTCCTCATTATCTCCCTGACTCCCTCTCTCTCTCTGCCTCCCTCACTCACACACACACACACACACACACACACACACACACACACACACACACACACACACACACACACACACACACACACACACACACACACACACACACACAAATAAGCTCACAATCTCCAGAGTACTCCCCCATGTCAATGGTTAACTGTTGCCTGGCGACGTCAAACAGATAGGACAGGACAGTGACCTAGCACACACACACACACATTCTACATAAGATAAAGAAGAGACCACTGAAAGGACTTGTCAGCTTTACAGTGGTCTTGAGGCTGTCCTATGCTGTTTTGTTGGTTAATGAGAAACCAGCTATGCAGTGTGTAAACCTCACTTTCTGACCACTAAACAGAGATGTAAAAGTCTGGTTTCAGAAAGTAAAAGTCCTGCCATGTATTGGTTCTACCTGTGTGCTTAGCACAGGTGATTTCCCTAACTAGCTGATCTACCTGGCTTAAGAGTTGTGCTAAATGGTTGGAACAAAAATGTGGCATGACTTTTACTTTCTGAAGCCGGACTTTTACATCTCTGCCACTAAAGGCCTCCGCACCTACTGTAGGTGCCAACGTGAGTGCTGCACACTCCGCTTTCAACATAATGCTACATTCCATTCCATTGTTTTCAGTACAACCCCGCACACCAGCGTCAAATTTTTCTGCCGTGTCAATTACAATTCACTTCTATTATATCGACGCCCCCCAAAAAAAATCCATTGTTTATCAACATGTTTCAATTAATCGGGTAAAAACTGTTGTACATAGCAAGTGACAGTGCACTTATGTTGGCGCCTATAAGTGGAGCATTTAAGACCACAGACGCCGGCACCCAGGGACTTAAGCCTTCTGGCGAGCAGCAAGCCCGTCACATGAGTACCAGGTGAGGGTTCCAGTCCAGAGCTCTGCCCAGCTCAGCTGAGCGGTGAGACGAAACCCTGGGGCTTCCATGGTGTTCACACTGACATGTTTTTTACCTCCAGAATGAGAGTACTCCAAAGTAGTGAGCGTTAGAAACATGAGAGGTAGACAATGATTGTGTACATGTTGATGCTATGATACCAACTGCTCCTTTTCTAGCAGACAACAATGGACTGGACAACACTGGACTGGACTGGGGTCTCTGTGTGACAGAATTCCACTGGATCTTCCACTGAATCACAGAGTAAGCTGTGGTAACTCTATACAAAACATATTGATCTCAATGGTGCATTTTGCCCATGTTCTGGGTAGAAAGTAAAAAAGAAAGATTTGCATAAGACAAAATTGGTGTTTTTAAAAAGAAGGGATCATGGAGAATAAAGAAAAAATATTTAAAAAATCTTCGTATATTCCCACAAGGTGCTCTGAAAATGAGAACCAAAATGTTTTTTCAGACTTGTGAGGTCTGCTGTTCAGACCCTGAAGGAATTTATTTTCTGTTCATTGCTTTTTGTGAGAGTGTTTCTACTTATCTCAGTAAGGAAAATAAATCAAGAGCCTATGTTGAGTACAAATATGTCTTAAACAGAGTCCAGCCAAAAACTCCAATAACATTTTGATCAACTTTGAGGGACAGCTATGACCATGCAGGATCATCCAGAACAAACGTGATGATTTTGCTACATACTATTCCTATTTATGTACCAGCATGCAAAATTTGAGTCTCCTACATGGTTTAGTTCTTGCGCTATGGGCTTGTGAACTTTGACCAAAAAAAGGCCGAACAAAATCGACACCCCCCTCCCCCTGTAAAACTGGCTGTATCTTGGAAAGTATTGATCTTACATAAAAGTAATATTACAGTGTGTCTCCTGGGTAACATAGGTACACCTGGTAATTTTTTCAGAATTTTTTGAGACCTAAGTTGTGTGGGCCCTGGTTGAATTGACATGGAATGACCCTAAAGCATTAGGTACAGTGGGCACATCAGTATGAATGATGATTTATTAAGCATGATCATGATTATTTCTTTGAGGGGCCATAGACATGAACCAAGCAATTAACCTTAAACTTCTGTAATCATGATGATCATGCTGAAGAAATCATAAATCATAATGATACTCACCGTACTTAATGCTTTAGTTGATGCTTGATGTTTTGTTCATGCATGAGGTCATGAATGACAGACTATGAAATCATGTACATTTCTGATGATTCAGATAAAGGAATGAATTCATGATAATTCGTTCAAAGTGTTAATTAAAGTGTTACAAAATTATCTAACTATCTTCAATCTACCTGAAAAGGTTGAGGGTATTTATCATTTACCTGATGACTGTAAGGGCTAACACAAGAACACAGACTGTGGAACTCTGTAGACTAGGAGGTTGTTCAGTAAGGGATAATGTATAGAACGCCGGTCATATTGCGAGTTAAGTTAAGTTAAGATGACTAACCATATCACACCACAATGGCACATGGCAAAACTGAAGGGTCCAAGAGTTTTTTTTTTATCAGGAATCAGGAGTCACATGAGGAGCATTCATAATGATCAATCATTCTCCACAGTGCACACCCAAAGCACATGCTGTTATTACACACAAGCACACATATGCTTCCATATACACTATCAATACACACCAGGGCACAGTCCAAACACACATCCATCCTTAGGACATCAGTACACTTTATATAGGTCTGCACTCTATAAGCCTGCAATTTTTATTTTACGAGCCTGAAAATAACCGTGCTTTCTGTTACTGAGCCTGCGTCTGTCACTCATCCTCATAAATGTGGAAGCTTGTGCGTAGCTTTGTTGCATTATATTGAAACTTTGTTGATGTTGTTATTGTCATCTGTGTTCTGGTTATTTGCGCATGATTAAACATGAGACTTTATATGGCGATAAAACAAAGTTTTGTTGCGCTTTTCCCCCCTTCTTTTTGAAGTGGGGATTGAGGGTGCGCCAACCCGATTGGGAGGTAGAAGGGGGTGCGCAGGAAAAAAACGTTTGGGAACCGCTCCTTTATGGGCTCTGTGCACTAGCTTACTTGAAGTCGGCAAACCAGTTTGCTGTTCATTGACATAGCTGTCCAGGGTGCGATTTGTGTAAAAACCAGAGGGGGTGATTTTGAATAAGTTTGTAACCACCTAGCCTATATTCATTTTGCCACCTTTGTAACATTTACCTTTATCTTAGTTTTAGTTTACCGTGATGTATGACTTTAAACAGCGAGTGTGCTTGGTATGATGATCAGCTCCTCTAATGCAGGGTAGGACTACGTTTTGACAAGCATACAAATTCACCTTGTTCTTGCCCCATCTGAAATGACTCCTCTACTTTTGCTTGCCTCCATCCTTTCTGTATTTGTTATGTAATTTTTTTTGTATATGATGGCACTGAAGTCTTAAGTTAGTGAATTGGCTAACAGTGTTAGTTGGTAACCAAATAGCACACATTGCACTACACGCTGCGTACTGTACGTGCATTCTCTCTCCTGCTGATTTGCATTCAGTAGCCAAGTGCGTAATATTGCAAAAGTTGAAAAAATAAAAGTGTTTATTGTAGCCTGCAGAAAATAAATAGCCTACTATCATACTGTCAGTTAAATGGCTACAGTGCACTGAAGTTTGGAGAGTAAAGTTATAGGGCAACTTGAAGTTTTATGAAAATAATTTACGAACCAGAACATAAAGACCATGAAGCTTCTATTTCTTGCAGCTTATAAAACACCCGCTAGATAGTTTAAATACCCACCAACATTCGTTTTTGCAGTACAGATTATTTCTGTCTACTAGGCCTACTGGCTGATTTATCAAACGAGTGCTTTCTCGTTCGTCCTCCGCAAACTACAGGTGTTTCGGTAGAGAGCCATTGAATAAGCGATGCCAAGCAATTTCTGTAACACTTTTTGTGACATTCAGCTAATATCTCCTCATTTAATGTAAGTTCCTTCGGACAATAGGCCTACGTTCTATAGGCCTACGTGGAGTTGTCCTCCATCTCAGTTGCATCAGTTTTCTAATTTTGAAGGTTCTAAAATAGGACGATATGCTTCACTGAATCCTTCTCGTTTTCTTTCATTTGTCCAGCTAACTTTTCCATTGAAACTAGCCATTTATGATGGATTACACAGTCGACATTCTGAAATGTCCTGCACGATCAAGGCCAAATTAAGTTATCACGCAGCTACTGTGTCGTTTCTGCGGTGCGTTTCTGATGTCAGATTATTATGTAGGCTAGCCTACTAGACTGTTCTCACGTTGCAGCGCTTTACTTATATGAAGTAGCATTAATCAATATGAGGGGCAGAGGGGGATAAATGTTGTCCCCCCCGGCGATGAAAATAATTAAGCAGAGGGGAGGATATCAAGACCAGAGGGTGGGAAATCCCACCCATCCCCCCCTACAAATCGCACCCTGTGGCTGTCAACTAGCACCTGAAGATTAGCACTTTAGTTGTACGAATGGAAAATTGAGTTTTTCTTTTGTTTTTATGAAAATCGATTTTCTCTTTAAATTCCATCACTGAACTTTATCCAGCTGATGGACGGCAAACATAAGCAGGATCTGATGTCAAAAGCAATGGAGCTCATTAGTGAGGTCACCCATAAGCATAGTGGCTGATACTGGTAATGCCAGAGTAGGCCTGATTTCTGCACTATACCACCATCCAACTTGTCTAGTTACTACCAAAGGATTATTTGGTCTACTACCAAACTAGATACAAACTAGATACTTGTTTTGAACAATTTATTTTTTGTCATTTGTAGTTTGTCTGTGTGTGTGTGTGTGGGAGGGGTTGAGCTCTACCTGAGCTACACGTCTCAGTAAAGCAAGACTCATTCAATCACTCATTCACTCACTCACTCCCTCACACAAGCAAACACCCACAAAACACACACTCATAAAACACCCAACAGCTCCCCTTCTCCCCAAACCACGCACACACACACACACACACACGCACACAGTCGCACACACACACACACACACACACACACACACACACACACACTAAACCCTCCATCCCCAGATGGCTCCAGGGGTTATGCGGTGTGAGGTGTTGTTTGAGCTTGGAGACGCGATTGTCGCCCAGGGAACCAGTGGAACCTGCACATCAAGTCATCAAGAATCCAGCCCCGCCTCTTACCCCTTCACGTTCCAACCAGTCCTCCAAGTCTCTCCCTATGTCTCTCATCCCACTCTTACTCTTCCTGCCACCTGTTCTACTCACTCACTCATTCTCTCTCTCTCTCTCTCTCTCTTCCTGCCACCTGTTCTACTCACTCACTCATTCTCTCTCTCTCTCTCTCTCACTCACTCTCTGTCTGTCCATATTGTGTGATAATGTCAGCAGGCCACCAAGACCACGCCTACACAAATTGTCGAAACTGGAAACGTGTTAAGGGTCTACGTGTGTGTGTGTGTGTGTGTGTGTGTGTGTGTGTGTGTGTGTATGGGATGTGTGTGTTTGTGACATGAGTGTTAAATAAGCATTGGGTGTGTCTTAAGTGTTTGTTGGGTGTATGCTAGCTGAAGAGGCTTTGTTGTGTTGGGGAGCTGTTCTCTCTCTCTCTCTCTCTCTCTCGATCTACTGTATCACACATATACACACACACACACACACACACACACACACACACACACACTCCACTCCACGCAGATACTCCCCTGACAAACAACAAACAACATGAATTTTAATGTCAAGTTGTTTTCTATTTGTTTTCATGATGTTTGATCTCTCTGCTGATCTCTCCCCTGATTTGTGTAGTTTCATCCCAATATCATGGACCCCTAATGCATACCATACCTTCAGTACACTGGCTGAATATAAGGCCTCTTCCCATAATGCACTTCTCTTGCCGCCAACACCACACCTACCCCTGGAGCTTGGCCAAGTGTCTTCTGCTAACCAGACACACAACGGTGATGCACCAAGGGTTATTTGCTTTTAAATGTGTATTTGAATGTGGCTTGTGAGTTTCTTTGTGTGTGGTGCCTGTGCTCATTCTGACAGAACAGTAAAAGAGGAATTTCCAATTATCTCTCATTGTCTGCTTTTACCTGGGAAAGAGGGACTACAACCTGCAGTCCCCAAGACAACGTTATCACTGTGGCCAATTTGTGCTCTCTCAACTGCTTTTGGTCATTTCTTTGCATCGTTTCTTTGAACATGTCCTGATCATTTTGCGCTCTTAGATACAGCTAGTGTTTTTTACTTGCTTTCTTTTCTTCTATAAATAACTTAAATATTCATCTTGTGTTTCTTCATGCTCTTTCTCTTGTCCTCCCATGTCATCTCCTCTACTTCGCTTCTTGGCCCTAGATTCCAGATTCTAGATTCTCAGCCCTAAATTCTATTTGTTGCTGTACTACTACAATGTAATTTCTACCTCTGGTCGGTTATGTTATGTTAGAGATTAAGCTGAAGGTGCCGATCTTTCATCCAGGCTGAAATATCCTTTAATAGGCATAAAAAAAAATGTTTGGTTCCTGTTGGTTGTCAGTTGAGGCCATGGGTCGGTAGGGAATTTATTTATTTTTCTCCCCAGTGGCAGTAAGGGATAGGTAGAAAATCAGTCCCACCAGGATTTCACGAGGTTTTTTGAGACTGTTACGACCTAGAATGCCTGGATGGAAGTTGCGGTGTTTTTAGCTGTTTCTTGTGGAGAAATTGCGGGAGGAAGTGAAAATTGCAAAAATAGTTGCGATTTTGTTTTTTTAAATTTAGGGCAATTAAGGTTAGTAAGACCTAAATCACACTGATAATCTTGATGCTTATTAAAAAAGGATAATCAAAGGTAAACAGTAAGGATTACAGAAAATCAAAGTAGGCCTACTTTATTTGTGAAAATGCTTTGACTGAGGTAATTCACAAAGCAGTATAACCTTTCGTGAGAACTGTCCAAAAAGACAGTCACCTAAAGAGATGGCATCATGTCATATGTTTCAATACATTCATACATTTTGTAATTCATATTAAGTTCATATCTTTTTAATAATTCATAGTCTGTGGCCTGCATAATTACTAATAGCCAAGTAAGTATCTAGTAATTTCATATTGATTTAAACTATTTGACTACACTTCTGTTTAATGTCATTACATTGGTGGTGTACGCCTAATTAACTGCCTGCCCTTTAAGGACGTGAGAGTAGCCTAATTACATTTCTGAGTGGATTGAAGGCTTGCATCTCACTATGTTCGGCCACGAAAGTGTAAATCACTTTTTGCATAGTGCATTACGATATGTGGATGCAATTGGGAATGTCTTTTATGTCATTAGTTAAAATAAATGTTAAAAAAACAACTCGAATGAAATCATTCTTGGATCATAGAAGAGGTAAATGTCTTGCAATTTTATTAATTTCTATGATTTTGGTAGCACTACTCAAACTAAGCCCACAAGCTAGCAAACATGACATAAGCTAAAAAGGACATATCCAGGTAAACGCTTTGCCAATGGGTTGCATAGCCTACTCAAATGTCAGTAAACCAAGTAGGCCTTAATTAACTTACTTTCATAGCCTAGGTAGGTTAGCAACACCAGGTTGAGAGATGCAAGTAAGCAGATCATTAACGTTAGCCTTCTATTTATTGTCATCAAAACTGTAGAGGAACGAAAACATTCCTCTACAGTTTTGATGTCTTTGGCAGTCTTTGGTGTCATATGCAGAAGGTGCAGAAGTAAGTGTGCCATTTGGCTCAATATTCTGCGCCGAGGGACTGTTGTGGTAGGTGAAATTTCATGGTGAAACCAACGATGATTGGTCAAATTTATGTAAAAAGTTGCGGTGTTTGGACAAAATTGCGAAAGTGCCTTGGTAAGTGACGAAAACAATCGCTCTTCGCGGAACAGCTGTGCATAGGCTACTTTGTAAAAAGAGAGAATAAACTCATCCCTATAAATAACGCTAAGGGGTAATTAATGTAATTATAGTTTCCTTTTATTTGTGGATTTATTTAATGTATTTAGTGTTATTTCTTCCCCAAGCTCATAAAATAAATTTGGGTCGCACATAAATTGACAGGGTCGGTCAGAAACCGGAACCCAAGAAAAAAAAAATTATGCCTTAAGGCATGTAGAAATCCGGTGGGAAACGCTAGAGTCATCAGGTGGGAAAGACAGGTAAAGTTGAGTGTCGTCTGCATAACAGTGATAGTCAAATCCATGGGAGCGAATGGTCTCACCTAAGGAAGTGGTGTAAATAGAGAAAAGCAAGGGTCCTAATACTGATCCCTGAGGCACACCTGTGGTGAGGTCATGAGACTTAGATACCTGTCCCTGCCAAGACACGCTGAAAGAACACCCTTTAAGGTAAGATTCAAACCGGTCAAGAGCTT
>NC_063199.1:26198902-26216402 GCF_017589495.1 Alosa alosa
GAGCTATATGGATCCAAAAGCAATTTTCATCAGAACAGCCTTCATCAAAATAATTTGTTCTGCCAATGCCTCCATAGCTATAACACTGGTGGAGAAAACTGAGAATACACAGACATAGTGGAACATTGCCTAACACACATGGCCAAGCATATTGTCTATGAGCCAGATTTCTGAGTGACCTCCCTTTGTCAGTGACGTGATATTGATTATAAGTGACTTGTAAATCAAACAATGACCAATGAACACAAGTGATGATCATACCATCAGTTTAGCATGTGACTGTGTGTGTGTGTGTGTGTGTGTGATAGCCCCAGACAGTGTCAGGACGCTAGAAACTTTCCTCGCAAGTCCATTGTGAGTGTCATGCATGCTGTCGGTCATTGGTTCAACATAACCAGCCAGACTGGTTTGAGGGTGAGCTCGCCCGCACACAGGCACACAACAAACCCATCATCTGGACACTAATTTAAGTTGTGTAGATCCATTCAACCTCTTGAAATCTAAACAAACTCTTCAGTTTGTTTCTCTCTCCCTTCCCTTGTTTGATTTTTAACTATGAAGCCTATAAGCTATAGGCCTACTATGACATGTTTTCATGTAGGAAAATGTTTTCTGTCTGTTGTCTGAATGAAAGTTTCGATGAGGTTTTATCCGTTCGCTGGGTCCTAAGGGATTTCGGTTAAAAGCCAAAGATTGAGTGCTTCTCTCGACACCGCCCAACCATCGAAAGCTGGCTACACCTGCGACCTCAGAGACGTCATGGAGGCGAAGTCTTGTGCCTCCCTAAACAAACGCAACAGGGAACTTTCCAGTGCGATTGAGACGTCTCGCAAAAGGAAACAGCCAACAATTAATAGCTCGAGATAACCCAGAGGTAACATCCAATAATATTGGAAGGAATTTAGGTTGCTGATTGGTATAGTGGTGAGAAGTATAAACTAGATTAAACAGTGAGTTTTACTGAATCGATACCTGGCACAGGTGAGGTTTCAAACAACCTTTTTTCCCTGGCTGCAATAAAGTAAACTGAGATCCTCCGCAGGCTGCTTTGATAGTCGAGACTGGTATAGCCTACAACCCATTAAGTCAAAATAGAAACGTTTTCAAAATCAGTGCAGCAGTAGCCTACATTTTAAGCATACCTGTGTGTCATCACCATCTCCATCCTTGTCAAGTTCCCCGATGTAGTATTGCTCCAACCACCGCCGAGCGTTGTCTGAATGCCGGTGAGGGGGTCCGTCCATTTGTTGGCTGATGTCCGTCCCGGTGCGGCGCAGGATGAGCGCCTCGCCACCGGGGTGCATTCTTAGGAAGCCCGTCACATCGTAAACCCGTGTCCCCAACAGAACCCAACATGAGTTCTTAGTGCAGTGTCGTGAGACCTCCTTCATCGAGAGAAAACGAGGGGACACGGATGGGGACATGTCTGCGGTCCTTCTCACGTCCGAAAAATGATCGTATTTCTTATGACGAATATCCCAGTTGACAGAGTCCTTCACCTTCCGCAAACCAACTCCCCCAGCACACACCCTCTAGTCGGCTAAACTCCGCTCCGCGGTCATTAGCATCTCATTAATGATTGATGAGGAAGCTTTTTCCCAAAGCCCAGTGTTGGATGGATACACTTGTTGCTCCTATTCAGGATAGATTAACTCTACTACATTGTTCCGATTGGTCGTTTTAAAACGTAGCTTAGAACCTGGCTTTTTCGGCCTATATCTAATCAAATAAATGCAAAGCAACAACACACTTCCTTATTTCAATGGTGCGTTTCTTCTTGAATGGTGAGTTGATTTCCTGTGCAAGTGAGCGCAATGAAAACGTCCCCAATGTTGAAAAAAATGTTGCTTATTGCGATGTTTTTTTTTTTTTTATGATTCTTGCCTTTGTGGAGTCAGGTGTTTGGTGGTGCAGTTAGTGCAGTCTCCTCTAATGTAATAGAACTTTACAAATATTTTACTCTGATTAAAGACATCGCCTCTAGGTGGTAGAGTTGCACTGCTGACATAAGCAACATAAGCAACAGCCTGATCTGGCTACGTCGGCTATTCTCAAACCTCCCCAGCGCCATCTGGGCAACCTGTGACATGATCAACACTGCACATTTGGACCTTCATGGAAAAACTGTAAACATAACAATGGATGGATCGATCGTCAGATAAAGTAGCCTAGTTATTATGTTAGTGTATTATGGAGTTTGTGTGTGTGTGTGTGTCTCCTCTTTGTCTTGTCAATCTTTATTTTAGGCCTATTTTATAAAAATAAAATAAAAACTTGTGTATACAATGTAAGTTAAAGATGATTTATTATATTATTTATTATTATATTTATTAACATGTGACGCATGGTTCAAATGCAAGAAAGAGATTAGGGTAAATTGAAAGACATTTGCAATGCAAAGACATACTGTATCTTATTCAAATAAATTCCAAAATTGTTTATAGCCTAGGCCAGTGTTTTTCAACCACTGTGCCGGGGCACACTAGTGTGCCGTGAGAGATCAGGTGTGCCGCAGAAAATTACCCAATTACAATTATATTACAGTTATAAAATAACAATTAAATTATATACAGTCACCTGAAACAGAGGGCGCTTGTTTTATTGAGCAGGTCGCATAGAAGCCATAATAAGGCCATATCTGTGTATTATTTGAAATTCTAGGCTATGGTATGTTTATTTTTTCTTCACACAGGATGTTAGTGTGCCGTGGGACATTTTAAGTGTCAAAAGTGTGCCGTGGCACAAAAAAGGTTGAAAAACACTGGCCTAGGCTATAGGCAGTGTTGAGAGAACTATGACCTTGGTCATAAAGTTGCCTTTGGGAGACCACATATTCACAGCAGGTCAAGCATTATATTAAATATTTTTAAAAACGTATTTGCAGTTAAATGATCCAATTATGGTCTAATATCAATATCGCTGTTTGCTGTTCAACAGCAGAATGTTATAAGCGTGCTTCCGGTAGAGCTGGTCAAAGCGTTGCCATAATAATGCTGAATGAAGCAAAGCTTTACTTTTGGCTGTTAGGCTAGTCTACCAGTGCAGTGTTTGTGACGAGTTACTGGCCCTAGATAGGCCTACTGGCTGCCATAGCCTACTTTTAAATGGCTTCTCAAGAAGTACATAGAATATAACTTGCACTGCCATCTTCTTTAGGCTAAGAACCTTTCCAAATATTCCCTATATATCGCTTTTCCTGGAGGGGTGTCTTTATTTTAACTTCTCACGTCTTCAGCTTCCTTACCTTCGTCTCCACAGTGCTTCAACCAATATTAGGCCTACACTGTAAAAATGATAAGATCCTGGAGGAACTTTTAGGGGTTCTTCAATTTGAAACTGTGGGGGAACCTCAAAAGGTTCTTCGAAGAACCTTTAAAAGGTTGCTTGAGGAACCTTTTGAAGTTAATTATAGAACCTTTTTATTATTATTATTATTATTATTATTACTATTATTATTATTAGAATGTATTAACCTTTATTGTTATTTTTATTTTTATTATTATAATGTGGGATAAATGTATATGAAACAACAGATGTATTTAAGCAAGAATTTAATCAAAACGCTAACCCTATGTCCTTGATTTGCAAAGGTATATAAGTATATGTACTCTTTTCGATCCCGTGAGGAAAATTCGGTCTCTGCATTTATCCCAATCTGTGAATTAGTGAATCACACTCAGCACACAGTGAACACACAGTGAGGTGAAGCACACACTAATCCCAGCGCAGTGAGCTGCCTGCTACAATGGCGGCGCTCGGGGAGCAGTGAGGGGTTAGGTGCCTTGCTCAAGGGCACTTCAGCCCTGGATGTGGGCAACACAAACACAGGGCAAGTTGCATTTATTCTGAGGAGTGCAGGTCCTCATCATCTGAGCCACTCTCAAAATCACTTCCATTTTGCTCCTCAAGCAGCTCCTCCTCTTCCTTCTCCTCATTAAGGTCCAACATAGAGCCATCAAGTCCTGCTTTAATCACTTGCAAGTATTTATTCCTGACTGTGACCATTTGAGACAGCAGCTGAGACCTCCTTCGATTGAGCTCTCCATGAAGACCTTGAAGGGCTTCTCGGGAGAGGCTGGACTGGCTACCTTCAGGGTAAGGAGGAGTCGGGAAGAACATATTAATTCAAATAAGACTTAGATTTAACATTACTCATAGTTATAGTGATGCTAAAAGAAAAATGTGTCCTCAATGGTATAAAAAACAATACTTACTGGTAGGGCTGATAGAAAGGTCACGCAAGGATTGCATCCTTTCATTGAGGAACTCCCAGTGTTGCCTTACTTCAGTGGCAAGTATCAACAGCTCCTCCTCAGTCTTCTTATGTGCATTACCTTGTCGAAGATCTTTTTTTTGGAAAAAAAAGTCCATGCCATCTAAAATAAAAATAAAACAATATGGCAGAAATGGGTTAACTACATACAACGTCTGTGTACACAACAGTAGAACAATACAATGGCACAGGCACAAGCCACGACTGCATACCTGCCAGAAATAATGCAATATGAAACCTACCATTGGGGGGTAAATGCCAAGGAAATATGTAGCCGGCCTCTAACATGTTGGTGACGGGGCCAATTTTCAGATGGGGTTGGACCAGATCATCATGTTGAGCCACTAGGACCTCCAGCTGTTTCTTTTCCCTCCACATGCGGCCACGTATCACAGAACGTCCGCAGTTGCTGTCTGGGAAACATCACACATACATACACAACAAATTAGGTTAACATGACAAAGAGAGTAAACACATGAACACACATTCTTGAAATGGTTATCCTTCATAAAAATGTTTACCTGTTTGGCTATAAAGGAGCAGTCTACGCTGTCTTAAACCCAAAGATGTCTCCTCAATTATTCTCCTCACTTCCAACAGAGAATCATTATTGTCTGTGGGGGACTCTAAAAAAGCAAAGTGGAATTTGTGAGAACTCATTTTACTGTAAGGGTACATGAGTTATCATGAATTTGTGCATGAATTAATTCATGATTTATGCATTACTTCATTCCTTTGTATTTTATAAATCATCAGGAATTGAGTTCATAGTCTCTCATTCATGACCTCATGCATTAAAGGGACACCAGACAAGCTTGATGTTTTTTCTCTCTCATGTGCCTAATGTGCATAATTCATGTACCCGTACCGTAAAGTGTTACCGAACATTGTATATCTGTTACAGTTGTTTACAGTAGATGAGCTTGGTCATGAAGATAGCTGGGTATACTTACCATCTTCAGCCCAGTCTTGGACATCTCTGACCCACTGCTCCACAGATCCATCACCTGCAGAGAACTCTGTCTCCATGGTCTCTAGGCTCTGCCTCTCCCTCTGAAGACTTGTGTCTGTGGGGAAAAAGGGGGAAAGATGTCATGTAAACATTATCCAATTCTCCCTTGGGTTGCAATATGGTTCAAATTCAAGTTCATGACCTACCTTACGAAATCTTGTGCACAAGGTGTTGCACATGTTTTCCACCTTTCTCCTATTCCAATCCATGACCTGCACCGTCAACATGTCTGTGCGGGCTGTTAAAAAATGACAGAAGAAAATGTTTTATTTATTTATTTATTTATTTTTTTGCCAAAAATAGCTGCTTTGCTACAGGATAAATAATAGTCGGCGTTTCTTTAAACTGTACTAATAGACAATGGTTATCAGAAGTTTTTTAGCCCATAATAATAATTTTTACAGGAAAAGGACTTAATGCAGTATAGCATTATAGCACTAAATACAATATTTTGTTCAGCCCAGTCCCTTGTTCAAAAGGTTTCTCTGGATTCTGTGAATATTTAAATTATAACCTGTCCAAACATTTTCATAAAACCAACCTCCTTTGCTCATGAACTTGGTGTTTATTGCTGTCCTGGAAAGGAAGGAGTTGACCATTTCCACATTTCCACCATTTCCACATTTCCACCATTTCCACTTCTTGACAAATGAACACATACCTCACACTTGATCCCGTGTGCTTTGGCATGGAGCGCTGATAGCAAGGGCTTCATGGCTAAAAAATGATAGTAATCTGGCCAAGCTTCAACAATTCTGTTGACATTGTGCCAGTACTTGCAGACAACATCCATGCAAAAAAACTGTGGTTTACAAATGGCTGCCCCTATAGGATTGTATTTTAACATTGGATTAGTATGCTGATTTAAACATTGATTGGTATACTGATACAATTCACATTAAGAAATGAGGGGCAAGATAAATTCATATACTTTTCACCAAAGGAAGGAGATGTTAACTGTTATGTTAACTGTTATGGTCATCTCCACCATTGTAGATGCTGACATTTTGAACAATGCCGATATAATACCTCAGCCCTACTGTAAGTGCTAACCTGATAAAATGACGTTGTTTGAAATAAATTGAACTGTATCAAAATAAATAAATAAATGAGCAAGTGGCAATGTACTGAAATGGAAATACTTGCCTGTACATATTCAATGCTCGAAGAATAATGCCACGACGGCAAACTGCTACTTCTAGACCCTGAGAGACAGTTATGACACATAATTGACAAAAACAACACAAACTTCTGTAGTCAAATTCTGCATAATAGAATGTTTTCACTAGTGAGCTGCATCTGTCTTACACATAGCCATTACCATAATAAGTAAAACTGTGTGGCAAATTATGTTTATCACCATATATGTTACAATTCAAGGAGAGGATGACAACCCAATGCACTGTCAGAAAATGACATTATTGCCTGCTCATCAACAGTGGTGTTTCTGCTCTTCTGTGTAGTCTCCTTTGCTGCATTTAGAAGAGACCTGCCACAAACCCCCTTTCCTGGCACCTATAAAATGATGAGTACAAGTTCACAGTCAGATTTTGATACTTGAATATGCTTGCCAATGGTAAAATGGTAAAAAGGTAGAGACAATTACATGCTTTGACCTCTTCTGGACATCCTCCACAAATGCTATGACCTCATTATCTTAAAAAATCCACTCTCTTGAGACCTAGAGAACAATCATGGCAATTGAATTAGGACCATTGCAATTGTTAGAAAAAACACATTGCTTATGGATTAAGACTTGGACTGTGGTGTAACAAATGAGTACAAATAGAATTGAGATTGATAACTGATACATAAACATGCTTTCACACATGTTCAGGACACAACATAAAATATAAACAGACCCTCTATGAATGGCACTGAATGGTGTGTGTGTCATTGAAACGTGGTTTCATCGTTTTAAACTAGGTATAGGTAACGTTAACACTGTTGATAAATGATGCAGGCCTTTCTTATCTAAGAAGTTCTTAAGTGAGAAAACAACGAAGTTCCTAAGAAATACGACAGTTCTTAAGAAAATATTGGTGAATAGCATTTAAGAACATTCTTAAGGACTTCTTATTTTTTTTCTTAGGAATCTACTTAAGATTTATTTTAAGATTTTTTTCGTGAATACAGCCCCTGTTTCCAGACATGTCATTGTATGGGCTCAGGAAAACCTCTGCTAATTGTCTATCTATGTGCACAATTTGATACTCAATTCCAAAACTGCAGCCAAAACAGACAAATTTATATTGAGACATGATACCGAAAATATCACTGTCTCATTGATGCACTCACTGATGCACTTTTTGTTATTGTACTCTACCTTTAGAATTGTTGAGAGAATTGTTTTAAAAGCTTTAACTGTTACCATGTTGTAAGTTGCTTTGGCTGAAAATGCGTCAGCCAAATGTAATGTAATGTAATGTAATATAGGACTGGTATAACAAAAGATTGCAGGTCCAAGGACTGCATCAACATGAATCATCTGCACAAACACCTCAAATAGTGGCCACTGAATTCAGAGCAGGGGTAGGGCTGAGGATCTCACTGCTCTAACACATGCAGAGCTGCTTTGGAAACAGATGTCCTACACTGTCAACGGCCACCAGGGACAGAGAATCCCTCATCTCTTTATTCACCCTGCTAGAGTGAAGAATCTTCACAAACTGTTGCACAAACTGTTGCAGGCCCTTTATTGTAAACGATGGTTTTAAATGAAGTTGTTTGCTTAAACATGCTCTAAGTGATGTTACGCGGTTTCTAAGCTAGAACATTTGTCACATATCAAATATCACCTCACCATCTGCTAGCTGCCTGTGCCCTGAATACACTGTAAATAAAATAAGTGCGCTCTCTGTGGACAGCCCAGGCTCCAAATACGGAAACAAAAAAAGCTTGGTACAGCCTGGACCATAAAAACATAACAAACCGTTCCAGCCAATCACCAACGAGATGCGATTTAAGGAGAGTTTCAATTGCACGGGAGGGAAGGGGAGGGAGTAGTGAGCTAGCTCTCTGTTTTGTTTGAACATCAACAGAAGTGACGTTACCCAATAATCGCTCAGAGCACCTTTAATTCCAAAGAAAAATACAAGTCCATGTCATTTAAAACTGACGGGACCAGCACAGCCGTTGGTAGTGTCAACCGTACTCCTCTGTCTTTCATCCAGTCCGACCCAGGCCAGATAAGCGGTTGTGATTGGTTCCTGGGTTTGACATTGACTGAATGGGAAGATCAAGGTCAGAAGACAAACCTGCTGAGGGAATCCACATGCACTCACAGATTCACAGAGTTCACCCAGGCTAAGGAAAAGCAGGATTATTCTAAGAATATGGTGATCACACTTTTGTATACTAAAATCCGCAAATTCATGTGAGTTTTTTGTTTTCAAGCCATCCAAAACAGAAAGCTGCAGTAGTGCTCACTGACACTACGAATGTGACAAATGCAGAAATATGAACCTGTTCCCCAAACATTGATGACGGACGAAAGTTTTGGAATTATAAAAGTTATAATTTTAGACAGTACAGATAGTATGCATTGGTTGCATAGAGGCTCTGAGAACAAGAATATAAGGTAACACTTTACTTGACAGTATCGACATAAGAGTGACATGACACTGTCATGACACATGAACCCTAACCCTAACTTGTTATGACAAAAACCGAATGTCACTTAATAACAGAACCGTTCTGTCATAAAGGTTTATGACTTGTTTATGACACATTCATGACAGTGTCATGTCACTCTTGTGTCGATACTGTAAAGTAAAGTGTAACCGAATATAAGCAGTTTCTCCATTTCTGGATTCTATTGGGGCTCAGCTTACCAGACAAGCAGTCATTTGACTGGTAGTTAGATGGATCACTGTTAGGGGGGTGCCATCTTGTGATTTTCCATAGCTGTGTGTTAGTGTGTTAAGAGTATAAGAACTGACCTCAACCGCAGATATGTGGGTTTGTTCCATTGACATTTCATGTGGATAACATGCTCCTAGCATCCAGAATAAATTTGTTCCCTGTTAAATGTAAGTATTATATTGTTTTGCATTTGTATGTCGCATTTGGACAAAAGCGTAACCATAATCATAATCCTAACTAAATGTACCGCATAGCGGTACAAAATATGACCACCGCTCAGTCCTGTACATCCGTTCCGCGAAAAGAAATCACACTTCAATTTGTCTCCATATTTTACTCCATCCCCCACTCTTGAAACTTTTGTGTATGCTTGTTTGGCATGCCTGTGTGTGTGTGTGCAGCTGCACAGAAAGTAGCCTACTGGTGCTGAAAAGGTTAATAGATTGTAGAATAGCCAAAGAAGATGTAGCATTGTTATAAAACCTTTAAAATATCTAAACAATCACAAGTAGGGCAGTTCATCACAGTTCATCCATTGCAACTGAATTGATGAAAGGTCACTTACACCTGTAGGCTACATTGTATTTGGGAAAAGCAAAAGGTATCAGCATAATGTTTATTTATTTATTTATTTATTTATTTATTTGTTTGTTTATTTATTAACAAAAACATCTCTGTCAGTTCCATGCCGTTTTCAACAGCTATCAAAAACAAAGGTCCTTTTTGGATGGATGGATTTTTTGTAAATGTTTCTTCTTCTACATAAGATTTTAGTCATCTTTAGTTCATGTGATACTTTATTGTCAATGCACAAATTAAGTAACAGTATTCTGAAACGTTATTGTTAATGCACAAATTAAGTAACAGTAGTCTGAAACGAAATGCTGTTTTACATCTAACCAGTGGTGCAAATAACTGACATGTCCAAATGGGCCTTGATGAAATGCCTCGCTAGACTGTTCATACACATTTTAACGGGCCAAAGTTGAAGAGCTGTTGTCCGTTATTGTTCGTGCAAATATAGGCTGATTCATGTTTCCTTGCATTGTGTAACTGAGGTCCATGGCTAGTCTGGCTTTCACCAATCAAGCTCAATCTTTTAAGAAATCAAAAAATTAATAGCGGGCAGATCAGGCTGGGTTCACCCAGCCTAGTCCATAAGCACCCGATATTGTTTAAAGGAACCATATGTAAGAAATGTATCTCAATTAATCATAAAATGGCCCTGATATGTCACTAGACATTAAGAAATCATGTTCATTTCAAATACTTATATCACTGACAACAGTAATCCGGCCAGGATATTGTCATTTAAAAAGTGAAGTTGCAGCCCTCAACTGATGTTGATGTTGTGTTTTGTCATGTCATGTTGTGTTTTGGCCTGATGCGCCACCCTCCACCTATCTACTAATCACAAAGTCAGTAGTGTTTCGGTATCCGGGTTGGCAACCTCAAGTCAGAGGGGAGGGGGAAGGGATACACCTCTCTACAGTAATTTGAAAGTGATTGCAGTACCAGTTTTGGCCACAATCTTACATATGGTTCCTTTAATTTTCCGATTGAGATATCCACGCTCTGGCTATTCTAAATGCAAAAATGCATCAGGGAGTTATGACAAAACTGTAACTAACAAACTAGATCCTAATAGAAAGCTGTTAGCTTCCCTAAGCTACAGGTAGGCATATTTACAACATAAATTGTCAATAGGCTATGCTGGCGACACAAATAAAATCTCCTTTGGAAACCAATGGCTTACGCCTTACAGTATCAAGCGGACTTAAATTGCCATATCGTGGCGAAAAGTTGTAATAAAATTCACGCAGCTCCATGAAAGGAAACCGCGAATGAAGTAGCCACTTCTAAATGGGACCCACTAGCCTACACAGTAGCTTAAGGTGTGTTGCTAAAGCAGCCATAATGAAATGAAGGTGTCATTGTTTGGATACTTCACACACACGTGCTTTTTAATTTCACAGACTACTACCAAGCTGGAATCAAAGCACATTGATTCCCCTCTCACACCCCGCACGCACTTAAAACAAAATAAACAGGCGTCTTTTTGTAGCACGTGCAACAAATGACAGTCGAAAGATACAATTACAGTGCTGTTATCAATTTGCTTGGTATAACCGCATTTATAGTTTTCTACAAATGCAATCAATCAAATTGGCCTCCATCACTCAACCAACGCTAACTTTAACATTACCTTGGTCCTTGATATTATAAGATTAACGTACCTGCAGTAAAAACCAAGCATGTCCGATAAACATCCTCAGATTTATTTCGGCTTCAAGAAGAAATGGGAATTACATTTCATGTGAACATCATCCTATCCTTATTAGATGTTCTCTGCGGTAAACTGCAGTCCTAGGAAGCGTCCATTGTTTTTCCAAACAGGGACGAAACGATTTTTTTCCGTAAAAGTCTAGTGGGGCTACTTACCCACTGGCGCCTTAATGCAGAGGCTTACCTGGGCTTCAGCCCAGGGGC
This sequence comes from Alosa alosa, assembly GCF_017589495.1. Classification (NCBI taxonomy): domain Eukaryota; kingdom Metazoa; phylum Chordata; class Actinopteri; order Clupeiformes; family Clupeidae; genus Alosa; species Alosa alosa. The sequence continues at coordinate 26,210,542 of NC_063199.1, forward strand.
CTCGACCAATGAGGGGCCTCCTAATAATAATAATGATAATCAATAATATTAAACGGCCGTGTCAGTATTCGCGGCGTCAGTCATAGCCTACTCTGGAGCTAGACTAATTGAGCATATCGCACTGTTCTACGATGACATCCATGCAGAGGCCCCCTTTGTCATCTCTTCTAAAGTGTAACAAAATGTAACAAAACTTAATAAATTCCAATGGGTGTGTAGAGGAGCTAGAGGAGAGGCTGAAACTGAATGACAAACTTACAAACTCTGGAGATAACATGGGTTGGATTGAAGCAACGATAAACGAATGACGTGGATTCCTGTAACTGTCCATGAAAACAGAAGGCATAGCAGGTAAATATCGTAGCAAATAGCCTGGCAAATTTCACTTGTCTCACTGGAGTGAACGCAGAACATGGGCTGTTGCGCAAATAAATGAATTAGTGATCAGCATCTCCCTTCACCAAAAGCTAACCCATTCGCACAAATAATAGCCTATGTTATGTTTTCTCCATTGTTAACGTGAGATATGTCTCCGTGTAGGGTAGTATAGTGATAATGCATAAGGTAGCCAATGTTCACGTCACATGAGCCAGCTGCTTGTTCTGTAGGCTAAAAGTATTTATGTCCCTCCCAAGCTGCGTTAAAATGGTGTGTTAAGTGGACAGAATTTCAAAAAACCTCTTGGGGAACACCCCGACACGACAACACATGCACTTTTGAAAAGCTTGAAACGTCCATTTGTGTAGCCTAACGCATCTTTTAACTTAGCCAGCCAGCGTTGTAAGAGTTCAACGCTTGTTTTTGTGCAGTAGGCTAGCCTTTTTGATAAGCGATTTCAGGGGTAGGCTGATGTGATTAAGGAGGGCTTTCTGTTCCTGTTTATGTAAAGGTTTTACATAGGCTCAATAATGATAGGCTACACTCCATGTTATAGGCTATATTAACCAAAAGCGCACGTTAAATAGGCGGATCAGATCACGGGCCGGGTATCATTTAAACATAATTAATTTTTGCGCTTTGACAATCATTATATGACCGCTTCGCTAGCGGCGGTCATAATAAAGCTGCAGTCTCACACCAGTTATCTTGGATTCATTTTTTGGACTACACCACAACAGGATCCAGCTTGACAGGTGCGCAATGATCAGTTTCCCCAACCGGAACCATGTGCCTTGCTATCTGCTCTCCCCATACACAAACAAACCATACACACACAACTTCTTACTCTTTTATTTTTTCTTACGTACAAATATACTCACACGCATGCTTTTTCTCAACAAAAGCACTCTCATATCAAGTGTTCACGCATACTCATTCACACATAAACGCAGGCATATTGAGATCATTTCCCATCAGCAGCGCCTGCTCTACATCTTGGGCAGGTGCATTCTTCTCACCCAGGCCTTCTAATTTTACCCATGGGGACAAAAGAAAAGACTGCTGAATAATTTACAACTAGTGTCTGGCACTAGCACACAGAAATGTGAGCACCCCTCCCTTCTCTGCCCCCTTATGTGTGAGCAAGGCAGTATTGACCTCACATGATGATGTCAGATCGCCAGGGCTGGACTGTTTGTTCGCCTTCTCAAAGCCGATTGGCCAGGTGATGTGCACCCACACAGGTGCACAAGTATAAGAGAACGGGGCCAGCTTTTGTCAGAACACACCAGCATCATCCAACACCCAGAGAAGAGAGGTAGTCACCATGGCAACAGTTGTACCGGTGAGTCCCTGGCTCGTGATGTCTGTGAGATATATAATTTTGTTGACTGGCATTTAGCGGATGGTTTTATCCAAAGTAACATCCTTGATGAAGTTTCTGGGGCAACGGCTGTATAAAGGAATGGCACTAGGTTTCATGGGTGATAGAGGTTGGACATGTCATGTGACTGGTGGGCTTAACAGTGATGCTGGATGGATGCTGCTGGGTCTTAGGGTAATGTTATCATACAGTGGTGGAGTTTTAAGATTAAGCTGCATTATTATAGTTATGGGGGTTTTAGGACGGGGCTGGGCTTTGTGATAGCAGGAGCAAACCTGCCCTGGCTTCATTACAGTTTTTCTCGATTGCTTTTACCTGCTTAAGTAAACTAGAACCCACTTGGTCTTCATGACTACTTTCTTTGCACAGCAGAAGTAATCTCTTGCGAATGTGTTCACACATTTTCATTGGGTTCACACATTTCTCACACCCTTTTGCAAAACAGTTAACACAGGTGTCATTCAAAAGCCCCAAACTCTTGGTTTTCCCATGCTAAACAAAAGGAAAACCTCTTTTCACAGGTGGTATAGATTCCTTGCATAAGTCTGAATCTCTGATACACCTGTGTGAAACTCCTTTGCACAATTCTTCAATCAGCAATCATTCATTATACATAAGAGATGTCTGTTCTGTGTTGCTATTTGCAAGTATGGATCTAATGCACATTTAGACAAAGTACTGTATTGCCTATTTGGTGGAGAAAACAGTACAAAAGGTGTTTACTGTAGGTCTATTTCAATGAAAGTTGTAGTTCAATGAAATTTACAGTATCTTACTAGGTGTTTGCTGTATGTCTTACAATGACAGTTACATCTTGGGAGGAATTAATAAATTATTTTTTTTATTTAGCACATTTTGTCTTTTCACAGTTTTTTTCTGACCAGAAAAATGAGAAAGAACAGACATAGCAAAAATGCTCATTTTGAGAACTAGATTTTGCATTTTGTTGTCCAGTGTGTAATGATTGATTAAAGAGTGTTTTTGAATTGGCAACAAGTTGTAGTGTTTGAAGGCAAGATTTGCTTTTGCTGCATGTTTTAATTGTTTTGAGAAAGTAACAGCCTTTTGCAAGCAAAATGTGTCATTTTGTCCAGAGTGCTTTTGTTCAGACACGGGTGTTAACTGTTTTGAGAATGTGATGTCAGAGGTGACACAGGTATCAAAACGATCGAGAAAAACTGTAAAAAGAGTGAAAATGCTAGAGTGGACATCAAGGCTTTAGATTGTGTAAGGTTTAGATATCGGGGTGTTGGACTTTTGGGATGATTGTTTTGGAGTTTTAATGTGATGGGGTTTTAAGGTGATGATTCACTGTGAGACAGAGGACTTTTAAGGTGATGAAATGCTAGGCTGATGAAGTGCTTGGGCAAATGATTGCCGTTGTGATGCTTCAGTAACTCAAGATGATGAGATGTTGATGTGGCGGACTTTAAAGGTGATGAGGTGTTGGCGTGCTGTGTCTCTAGCGTGATAGAGTTTTAGGGTGGTGAAGGTGTGATGTGTGTGCCTGGGTGTCCTGATCAAGTGTCAGTAAAACAATCAGCATGAGTGCCACCTCCCAGGCATACAGACCCTGACAGATCCTGTGTGTGCATGAGTGAGTGCCTGAGGGTTGGATTTCGTTCTGAGGAGGTGATTTAATTAAGTCGTAGGTTTTGGTAGGGAGGGTGTATGAACAGAAACAGTAATTATCCTGATTGGATAGATAGGTTCTGTGGCAGATCTGAGTTCCGTTCTGTCCATTTCGGTGAGAGCTCTAACATTTTACAGCTCATCTTGCTAGAAGGGACTTCAAGAAAAGTTCTGTCACAACATACACTAACATGCTCCTCTCATTTTTTTTTATCTTTCACAATATCCCGTCCTGTTCTCTCACTCAACCCTCTGTCCATCTCTCTGTGTGTTTATTTTGGACACTATATCTATGTCTATCATGTCTTACATTCCCTATGTTGCTTTCTTTTCTTTTTCTCACATTTCTCTCTCTCTATCTCTTCCCTGTCTCTGTTCATTCCTTCACTCTGCACTCTGGCCTGTCTCTCTTCCCCTCCATCTTTCTCTTTCCTTCTACCAATCTCTTTTTTCCCTTCTGCCCACCTTTTTTGTGTCCTCTCTCTCTCTCTCTCACTCTCTCTCTTTCTCTGACCTCTGCAGTGTGCGTCGTGTTATGGCAGTAGGAGCGTCCAGCCCCTGCAGCTCTTTGGGAAGTCCTCCAACAGCAGCTACATGTCCCTCTTGACGTACCGTAACCCTCGTGGAGGGCCCAGGCCCAGTCTGGCCTGCCATGGCCCCAAGCTCACGCTGCGCCAGATCTGTCGCATGCTCCGGATGATGCGGCAGGTTCGCAACCGAGAGGCTGCCGCTGCAGCAGCAACTGCAGCCAGGTCGGTCTACACGTCTGACCACCTGCACAAAACATTACACAAACACTCAACAAACCAACCAAACCAGTAGGGAGAATCAACATTATCTTGTGTATGTCATGTGTGTGTGTGTGTCATGTTTTTCACATATTGCAATTTTAGCATATAAAGCAATAATACACAGTAGGTCTAATTGAATATGAACAATACATGTATTACAAAAGATTCCTGTGGTCTAAGTGTGAGTAGGAATTTCAAGTGTGTTCAAGATATGTGAAACCTAGTGCAACAGTGTAGATTCAAAGTGAAAACAACACAACAGATGTGGCCTTGATCTATCTGCACACTTCTGGCTGTTATCGTGTTTAAACATCTCTGAGCCAGCACTAACTTGGCCCTATTCCTGTGTGTCATATACTGTATGGTCTGACTCATACTGTCTCTAGTTTGTGAGTGTGAGCCATCAACCATGTCATGTCATCCTCCTAGACCAGAGGTGGGCAAACTTAGGCCCTCGGGCAAGGCCCACTGTATTAAGTAAAAAAGAAAAAACGGTTCTACCCAGCTCGAGTTGATGCAGATTATGGTCAGGAAAGCTACTGTATCTCAATTAGACTCCTGTCCGACATTTATCTATCTCATGTCCAGTGATCTGACCTCTAACCTCCTGTCCCTCTGTGTGTTGGCAGGAAGCAAGGTGTGCCCATCTCGACCCCCGGCCCTCCTGCTGTGCCACCCTCTGGAAAGAGCACCAGCAGGAGGTGTCTGCCCAACTGCTTGCGCCGCAGACGCAACGCCAGCCTGAAAAGAGTGGGGTAACGATGGCACTACCCCAGGCTGATCCCTAGCGTGCCCGAGGGGCAGCTGTTGGATGTGCGAGGGCCACCTTCAGGACCCTCCCCTGCTCTGGCTCCAACTGGAAAGGGGACCCAGGACACACCGCCAGCATCACGTGTGATACAAGTTTGACAGGACACACCTCAGATATGATCAGCATCCTTACAGCCAGGCTGCACCAGGCGCGCAACTGAAGGATTCCATTTGCGGACCACATGCTGAGAAAAAAAGTAGCTTCCACTACAAATAATAGAACTGGCTACACCAGATGCATGACGCGAAAAAATAAAATAGACCAGTCTTTTTAAAACCATTTTTACACTCTGTGAATGGAACGCTTCAGTTGCGCACCTGGTGCAGTCCACCAATAGGATCCTCCACAGCAAAATCATGATCAGCAGCATCAGCATTATACCCTCAACTACAATCAAATCATCATCAGCATCCTCAACATCATAGTCACCATTCTTTGGTTCATCACTGTTAGATGCCTTATAGACACATTAGACACGATGCCTTATAGACACATTAGACACGTGTGAGATAAGTTATTGGAGTAATTCTGACACAGCTTTACTCGAAGGCTCCTTATCACTGTTTTTCTCTCATTGGTAGACTACTGCGTGTGTGTACGTGTGTGTGCAGTGGCGTAATAAAGCGATGGTGGGCCCAGGTGCAAGAGTGCTACGCGGGTCTCAAACCGACATACTTTAGCCCATGATGAATTAGCTACACTAATGTGCAATACAATTCAATTGTTTAAGCAAAGGGCCTGAGGCACCGAAGTAGTTTAGTAGTTACAGATTACAATTTCAAATAAAAAAAACACACGACTACATAGGATCCATTACATGTGAAAACATTAAAAATAATTTTATTAACAGCCTGCAGGCCAGGGT